>NC_070594.1:21075305-21375305 GCF_027409825.1 Scomber japonicus
TATGTACAAACACAAACAGATAATAAAAATTATCTAATTAATATCTGTTCTGTACTGGTGGAGAGCTTCATGAAACACTTTGACCTCAGACATACACACAGAAACAGAAGACACTCGATACATTTTCAATGCCATGTGAGTGAAAGGAGGGGTAATTTGATGAGCCTTTTTTAGCACACATTCAAAAATCTATATATATCTATATTTTTGTTTTTTTGTTTCCATGTAGTGTATGTATATAAATTACTACTTTGATTTGTATGACTGGTCAGAACTTGCAGCTAAGAGGAAATTCATGTAGTAAACCATAATGCGCAGACAAATTTGTGACGAGGCTCTTTCATGAAAACAACCTAGTTCTTTTCTTTGTTTCCTTTTGGCTGCTTTCATGAGGTGTATCTTTTGTTTTCCTGTAAGTGACTTCTTCCTCATGGTTCCTATAGCACAATGACTGTGGAGCAGCTGGAAATTCCACCCTGCTGTATCTCTTGTATAAGCACATAGGTGCAGCGAGACAGGTTGAATAACAAGCTGACGACAGATCCTCAATTCATGTTTGTGTGAGGGTTATTAGTGAGAATATTTCTTACCAGGGATTACTCTTTGTGTAACCCGAGGCAATAAATTCATCTTTCTTCTGGAACGAGGGTTTGACAGTGTGCATGTACAGTATTTTTTGTGACAGCTACTAAACAGACACACACAGTTCTGTGGTCAGCAGTTGGAACACAGAGTTATGAAACTATACCTACTTCTCCTTTAAGTCTATGGCCAGGGAAATTCTGAAACTATTTGTGTTATGCAGGGTATAGATCACCCTGGTGCTGCTATAAAAAAGAGCTGAAGTCAGATAAGCCAGTTCCACTAATAATTGAGCAATCTAGTACTTACCCTAGATTACTGTTATCAAAAATACATCACTTTGACTGTGATACAAGTGTTACAGTTAGTGTCCAGTTTTTGAATTAGATATGTGTTTTAACAAGATTTTTGTTACATTTCATTACTTTTTACATGGAAGACTTTTGACATGTTGCAGTAGGAGAAGCACAAATGTAAACAGGGTGTAAAATTAACTTTTTGTCTTGTGGTCAAATGGTTAGTGGATGTTCAATTTTTGCAAATCACTCAATAGGCTGCAATTACTTTTTTCGGCTGGTGAGAGAAGCAAATTTACCAGCATTTGGCTGGTGGCCAGTGCTAATATTTTTTGCTCTGGATGTAAATACTCAAACTCATGGTGACTGAATTATATTTAGCTGCTTCAGTTTCAATAGCTTCAGTTTTCAAATAACAAACAAATAGGAGCCATTCTTATTGCATAAAGAATACTTTTACTTTTAATATTTAACACACATTTTATTGATACTCATTTCATGTGAGTGTTTTACTTAAAATATTTTTAAATTGCAGTTTTGCAACTTTTTATACATCTTATTCTGTATAAGATGATCATATATTTTGTCTGTACAGACTTGAATCTGAAGGGCAACTGCAGCTGGTTAGGGTTAGTAGAAAAAATGTTAACACATTAAAGTAAATATAGTGATTTGTTTATTTATTATAATGAAACCATGTGGAAAGTTTAGAGGCTAAAAAGGTTGGAAACCACTGGCTGTGTTGTATTTCAAAATTGTAATGAAGAACAGCATTTGAGTAAATGTACTTTTCACTACTGAATGTACTCCAACTCTCTCCCTCTGACAGCCACAGGCAAGCAGTAGCAAGGTGCAGTTACTCCTCCACACCGACAGGGGGTAGTGCGGGCAGGCGGGCATCTGTTCACCGTCTCCGGGCATCCTAGAGAAAGGAGGAGGTGGCCTTTCCTGCTCAAGTGAACACATCGGCTATTGAGGATAAGTTGCCGACATCAGAGCTAAAGGCGGCTAGTCCGAAAGAAGACTATCCCCTAATTATTAAAACCTCTACCTGTCGGACCCGGGTGGCTTCATGCTCTGTTTCAGCGGGGACGTTTGAGTCTGTCGGCGTGTGTGCTGCGCCAGGTGTCGGCCACGGAGTGAGGGGAAAATGCCTTCTTTTTCATGGAGGTAACGTTAGAGACCAGACAGAAGCTAACTGGAAAAATGTGTCATACTTGAAAAATTAAAAAAATACTCATGTGTTGACAAGCTCGGCAGGCTGCGGACTGATATGGCTGCAGTAAAGCTGTGGTCAGTCTGTGTCACAGTTTGTGGGCTAGATCCGGGGGGTGGGGGGGTTTAGTGATTTGGGGGGCCCGGACTAACTCTGTCTTGTTTTATTTTCACCCTTTCTCTAACTAAATGTTGGTACTGGCAGTGGTGGAAGTAGGCAAAACGGTTACTTAAGTAAAACTAGTTTTTAAAAAAAAAAACTGTTTAAATCCAACATTCAACATTTGTCTTAAAAGAGACGTATTATCAGCACAATGTACTTAAATGTACTCAACTTGTTTATAAGGAGCTTTGAATTCTTACATATAGTTTATTCAGGAATAATGTGTCATATTTGATACATTTTGTGAGCAAAATCTGAATCTGCACCATAACCAGTAAAGTATCTGTCAGGTAAATGTAGTGCTGTAATGTTTCCTCATGTAGATGTATAAATTTGCATTTTTGGAAGCGCTTTGTCAGCCCCTTGTGAGTTATTTTGGTCTACAATGAAAAGGTAGAATAGTAACATATTTTAATATTTTTCATATTTAAACATCAAAATAAATCTACAGCGGTTTGAGGCCCTCTTAGTTGGGGGCCCCAGGCAGTGGTCTACATCGCCTAATGGCTAATTCAGTGACCCAATTCAGTGGCAAGCGTTATATTGCCACTGGAGTATTTCAATAGGTGGGACTAAAATGTGGTCAAAATGTTTTGCTTTTTTTAAATGCCAGTTTGTCCAGTTTTGTAGTTTTAAATTCAATTCTTTGGCACTATGTTTGGTAACAAATGCTATCAGAATTTGTAATTTGATAAACTGCAGTGGCAATACGTCTGAAATTGTTTCTCTGATGGGTCACACAATTCACAGCAACTGGGTTTTTCTATTCTGCATTGATGTGTTCACTGTGTTCACTTTACTAGTTTATTCAGACCACTCCAGGATGGCAAATTAACTGTTTAAAATGAACATCTACAAGCTTCTGACAGATTAATGTTCAAACACACCAGCCACTCAATAGTAAATCACTATTTTGTATCTGAAATCTACCAGCCTCTTTCATATTTTACCAACATTTGGCTGTTGACTGGTGCTAACTTCCTTTGCTCAGCATCTAGGGAGTAAAAGTTACATAGCTGTAATGAAGAATTTAACCATTTTATTATTTTTTTAGTGAAAGGAATGTTTCCGTTTCAGTCCATATCATCTGCTGTCACATTTTAACACAGGGCTCTATCAGCCGTTTACAAGAAATCCCTTCTCGCCTCAGGTGAATTTTGGCAGTGCTCTCTACAGCAGTCTGTGGGTTGGCTGCCCGTCCAGTGCAGAGCATTCCTGCATGTAATAAAAGCTGCTTGTTCAGAGCCCAGGTCTTGCTTCAGTGGGCTATTGGCTGGCCAGGGCCACAGCCTAGTCCCACACAAAGAGGCTCTGTGTGAGTCAGGCACACAGGTCCCCTGGCCTCACTCCGAATGGGATACACACATACTGTGCCACGGCAGCAAGGAACACACCTTTTTCCTAGGGAGCTAGAGTTTCACCACAGGTGTGCTTGAATCAAAAGTGTTACCTAAGCTGTCTGTGAAGGTAGGCCATGGAGCTCATCCCATCTCTGCATGGCTTGTTTAACAGGGAGCATCACAGGTTGTTTTTTTATGTGATTACAGCCCATACACCCCACAACTATTATACCTATTGTTAGATGGTGTTTTGCCAGACAAGACAGAACTGCTTCTTAATTAGTCTACTGATTTTGTGTGGCTTTGTCAGGAGTTTTCTAAACTCAGAAGAAATAATGCTGGTGATTTATGGGTCAAGTACTCCAAATGTTATATGAACAATACTTAATCACAGGAGTACCCACTTCTTTAGAGTGTAGTGACATTACTAATAGCAAAATGGCTGTGCAGGGCAACTCTGCTGACAGTTACTTCTGCTTCAAAACCCGTAAGATGACAAAGCACTCTTCTGTTCAAATGATCAGTCCCAGCCCAGTACAGGGAGAGACACTACCTTTGGGTGTCCTGTTAGGGTGCTTTAGAGCTAATAAATGGGTTAGACTAAATTAAAAGTGATTGTGTCCATCCAGTGTGACGAGGAGGGGTATACACTTAAATGGAAGTGACATGCTAAAAGAAACTATATATATATATATATATATATATATCTGTATACATTGTACCGTTGACCCTGTGTAAGCATACATATAACTAATAAAACTGAACTGATTTAGGATTTTTTTTTGTTGTGTTTTGTACTTCTCAATGTGGCCTAATATGCACTTTTCTATTGCCTTGTAGGATTTGGCCTGCACTGGTGTTGCTTCTCTTCCCTTCCGCTGTTGCCGCAGAAGAAGAGTCATCACTGCTGGAAGGCTGGCGCGATGTCTGGCTCTTTCGATTCCTCATCAACATACTGGGATACTCCACCATCATTATCCCTGGCTACCTCCTCATTAGCTACTTCAAGCGCCATAATTACCTAGAAACAGGTTTGGACCTATAAATCTGACAATGTGTGGCCGTTTAAGTAAACAAACTGGTTCCTGGTCACCTTGATCCCAAGTTCATATATTGTTTGTTTTTTCTTTCTCTCAGGTAGTGGGATTTGCTTCCCTCTGATCAAGACGTGCGTGTTTGGCAGTGAGGCCAAGGCGGGTCTTTTGGATGACACGTCGGTTGCACCCAGGAACGAGGGTGATTCAGGTTCATCGATCAGACAGGTTGTCAAGTTGATCTTTTGTGCGGCTGGACTTCAGGTAGGGATCCTCCAAGGAAACTGTCATTTATATACATATAGTTCCGTACCGCTTAAGCTCCATAATACCTGCTTGTTTGGTTTTGTTATTTGCAGAGCATTAGTGAGGGTTGGTTTATGTTTGTGATCCCACCCACAGTTTGGTCTGTACTTAGCTTAATGGGGATGATTAAGAGACACTGGGCCAGTAAATTCATCTATAAAATCAAGCTCTATATTAAAGGCCTATCTCAAAGCTGCAGTACTTAATATTTTATATTAATAATGGACTAAACAACAACAACAATGTATTTCTGCTTACTACAGTTGTTTCTTTTTTTAATACTTAGGTATCATACCTGACATGGGGCGTCTTACAGGAGAGGGTGATGACACGTTCCTATGGAGCAACATCTCCAGAAGAAACGGGCGAGAAATTCAAGGACTCGCAGTTCTTGGTCTTCATGAACCGCATCCTGGCTCTGACCGTGTCAGGCTTGTGGTGCATCATGTTCAAACAACCTCGCCACGGAGCACCCATGTATAAGTACTCCTTTGCTTCACTCTCCAACATCATGAGTAGCTGGTGCCAGTACGAGGCCCTCAAGTACATCAGCTTCCCTACTCAAGTCTTGGCCAAGGCCTCCAAGGTCATACCTGTCATGCTAATGGGCAAGATAATCTCCCGTAAAAGCTATGAGTACTGGGAGTACTTGACGGCCGTGCTCATCTCAGTGGGCGTCAGCATGTTCCTGCTGTCCAGCACAACCAGCAAGCACCCATCCACTGTCACCACCTTCAGTGGGATCATCATCCTTGGCGGCTACATCGTTTTTGACAGCTTCACCTCCAACTGGCAGGACAACCTGTTCAAGTACAAGATGTCATCAGTGCAGATGATGTTCGGTGTCAACTTGTTTTCTTGCCTCTTCACCGTCCTCTCGCTGCTGGAGCAGGGTGCCTTCTTTGACTCGCTGGCCTTCATGACACGTCACTCCGAGTTCGCCTTCCATGCCGTGTTGCTCTCCGTGTGCTCGGCATGTGGCCAGCTCTTCATCTTCTACACCATCAACCAGTTTGGTGCTGCCATCTTTACCATCATAATGACCCTGCGACAGGCCATTGCCATTCTCCTCTCTTGTTTCCTTTACGGTCACGCCATCACTTTAGTGGGTGGCTTTGGCATTGCCACAGTTTTCCTGGCGCTCTTTCTACGGGTGTATGCTCGTAGCCGCATGAAGAAGTCAGGCCGTCGGTCAACACAGCCGCTTGCACAGGTGTAGCACTACAAAGTCGCACCAAACTGGGAACTGAAACCACATTTTCTGTGGTGCTTTATCTATTTGTGTGTATCTATTTTTTTGTTGTTTTGTTTATCTTTAGCATTCTTTTCCATTGTCTTTTATAATTTTTTTTTGTTAGCAATGGTACAGAAAGGGATTCTGCAGTTTTGACACTTACACCAAGTTGCCCCCAAGGGGTCCATGTGATTTGTCAGGTCAGCAGTCACAGAAGTTTTTGAGTGCCTGTAAGATTGTCTATTACACAAGTCCCAATCTACAAGCTGCCACTTAACAGTCTGACAGGTGGTTTATTTTTTATAAATCACCTTTTGTGGCTTGTGCAGCTAATAAAAAGTTACTGTGACACTGAAAAATACTGCTTGTCTGAGCTGTACGGTTACGCATTAATCTTCAAGCTTTTATGATATTGCCCATACTTGACTTTAACCCATATGTTTGAACAAGTCGGTCACCTTTCATATCAACAATTGTTCTATCCAGTGGGTTGTCTCAGATGCCTATCTCACACTCCTCTATGTTGGAGAGAATGGGCCTTTATGTGTCTTAATGTGGGATTTTATCATGCAAAGCTGTAAACATAGCTTGTACATGTGGTGCATACATTACTGTTTAAATTTAAGGTATATTAACATGTTACAGAAGATATCATTTACATTAGTAGGTGGTGAGCAGTTTGTGGAATAAAGAACACACAAATTAAAAACTATAATTTTGCCCCAACATCACCACACCAGATGCTGCTGTGGGTTTTTTTTGGCACCACATTATTTTAAGATACATTTTTTTGTTGTCCCAACACAGATTTTACTTAATGTTTTTAAAATCAGGCTAAAGATCATGTAAATATATCTCTTAAGTCATTGTTTATTTCCAACCAACTTGTTTGTTGTGTACTTTTGTAAAAAGACCCGTGTATTTCACCATTCCATGTGAATGTTTGGCAAAATACTGAATGGATGATGTTGGTAATGCTCATTGCTGTTACAAAGGATGTGGAGATGGACCCAGGGGGGTGTTTGCAGAACAAAATACAAGGGAAATGCAATGTAACTGGTACCTTGTTTTTATCATTCTATTTCTCTGGTTACTGAATTAATAATAAAACCCATTAAATTAACTTAAAACTATGATGTGAAGAGATTTGATTTGACTGTTTCACATTGCTTGTGCAAAGATATTTTCTTCATAGTGTGCTTTGCTTTGTGGGTAAACAATTATAGTGATGACAATAAACCTTATTCTCATAGCACAAATGAAAAAAGGAAAGAGTTGGCAAATGAAACTTTGAATTGCATTCAAAAAAGAAGTATGCAAGTTAAACAGTGCTTGGGAAAGTCTTCATAAGTGTATAAGTTTTTTAAAAAAACAGGACCAAAGACAGGATAGCAGATCTTTGAAGCTGTAATGTCTATTTTAAAAAACAAGTATTTTCATATTTACGTTTTACCCAGCTAATGACACTAGAAAAGTCTAGGAATTGGCAAGACCATCAAATTGCATTTCAGTCCATTTCCCTCTGAACCACAAGTGTCAATTTAAAGGCACTTGATAAAAACTCAGGGGGTCACCAGAGTCATTAGGATTCAGTCTCTGGGAACCATGAATGTATGTGCAAAATGTGCACTTATTCAGTCTGTAGATTTGGAGATTTTGACCTACTCTTGATACTAGATTAAAAAAATCAGGGAAACCTCAAAGTTGGTGTGGTTCATCCCCTGACTGCCATGAATGTCTACTCTCAGTTCTCCAGGAAGGCAGTTGAGATGTGGACCATAGTGATGAAAGGATGCCTGGCCGAATGTTTCTGTTCTGCCTTGAGGGATAATTAAAAGGCCACTAGCAGAAGACCTGATGGTTCTAGATGGTTCATATGCTAAAAGCAGATCTGATCATTACGAGATTTATAAATCAATACAAGGATCTTAAAATCTCTCTAAAATCTGCTCTGAAGCAAACAGGTAGCCAGTGTAGAGACTTCACAATTGGTGTAATGTGTGCTTTCTTTCTAATCCTGGTCAACACACAACTTTTTTAACTAATTGAAATTGAGATATATTCTTTTTAGGGGGCAGAAAATAGATCATTATAATAGTCAGTCCTGCCGGTAAAGGTATGCATTAGTGTATCTGTTGGCTTGAGAGAAAAATGCATTCTTAGTTATGTTTTCAATGTGACGTTCAAAATAAGATCTGAATCTAAGATAACTCCTAGGTTTTTTACCTGCTGACAAAGGTTTAATGCCATTGCTTGCAGTTTCACAATGAGTTTGTGTCTTCAGTACCAGTAACCAAGACTTCAGTTTTTTCCTGATTGAGCTGTAGAAAATTCTCTGCCATCCATAATTTGATATCTTGAATACAGTTCAAAATGGCATCTATTGGTCCTGAGTTACAGTGGCTTGGAAGTGCAAAACAACATTACAAAGTGTGAAACACATTTAAGCTTGAGACAAATGTTCATTTTGGAAAACATTTTTACATATCATACAACAAAAGTACATGAGTAAAACATTTTTTGCTGCGACAATCCAACAGTATGTTTCCTCAACAGACATATATATATCTATGAAATAAACTAGCTGCTACTCTCATGCTGACAACACTGAACGAGTTTTCTTCTTCTCTCAACCCTTTCACAACTCGTTCCTTACTTACTCCACCGCAGCATTACCTGGTGGTGGAATTTATTCAACGGTTAACTCATGAATGAACCAACTGCAATGCAAATTAATCAATTCAATTAACTAAATTGCCCACAAAAAGTTTGTTTTATTTGTGTTCAACATTAATTAACACCACAGTTTATTTTATAGCTTTCAGATTAACATTGATCTATGCTTACACAAAATGCTCTATCAGCATGATAAGATTTCAACCAATAAAAAACAGTGCAAGAAAGTCCAATCAGGCTGTGAAGTCCGCCTAAAAGAATCAAGTGATCTACAGTATCAAAGGCTGCACTGAAGTCATGTAGTACTAATACAGAACATTTTTGACCTGAGGTCATTTACAACCTTGACTAGTGCTGTTGGCCTAAAAATAACTGAATATTAACCAGATTTTTTTTCAAAAATAACGTGGGAGTTTATAAAACCATTTAACTGATTAAGAATGAATTGTAGTACTCAAGCAGCAAACTTATACCACGTATGCAAAAGCTTCTCTGTAAGTCTGATTTTGGCAATGTTGTTTAGGTCGTTCCATAAGCTGATGTTGGAAATGCAGTATTCAAGGGAGTAAAGGGGGCTCAGGTCTACAGCATCACTAGCTATATACAGTTGTATATCATCTGCAAATAAGTTGATGAAATATTAATGAAACAAGTGAACAGGGTTTGTCCTAACGATTTCTATATTGCTACTGATCTTACAACAGCACAGTGCTCTTGTTACTGTGGTACAAGGTTGTCAGCAGTCGAAATACAGATTTTTTGGTTTTAAATGGTTGCAATTTTTTTATTTTTTATTTTCCCCTCTGCCACCTCCTGGTATTTGTTCCCCACTTTTCAGTCTCATCGAGAAATGATAGGATATTTGTCTGAGCTGCTCTTTGAGCTCTAAACTGATTCATAAACCAGACCACTTTTATGATTCACTGTACCATCAAATTGAAGACTGGGTTTGACTGTGATGTTCCAGAAACCATTTCCCCCTGGTTTATCAATCACACAACTTCCTTGTGAGGGGAATTTCCCTGCACCTCTCATTTTAAAATGTCTCAAACCCCATCTGGTTTTGGGGCAATGTGTCACATTGTCTGCATGTTTAGTCCTCTTTTCAATAATGCAAGCAAATGACACAAAACAGGTGTGTTACAGACCTCCAGTTTCGGGCTGTAGCTGAACCAGTCACTTCGGACTCTCGCTTTGACTGCTGGGATGACCCCGGCTCAGTGTTTTTATAGTAACTTTTATTAGATGGGGTGAACATTTGACTGTTTAAACAATGCCCGGCATCACTTGGAGCTTTTCCCGAAACAACCGTGGTCCTCTGCTGACACCTCAAACAGCAGCCAAACAGGAAGAGGAATCATGGCTTCGTCACCTGAACTAAGAGCTGAAAACTAAGAAGATGAAAAATATCCTTTAATTAAATTGTTTTTTGGGATATGAACAAGCAGCCAGCTTGTGTCACATCCGCACACTCATTTACTGTACAAGTGGAACATAAACACAGTTTGACAGACCATGTGTGAATCTCTCCACTCCTTTTCATCTAGGCATAAAGGTTATCATTCTTGTGGGTTCCTGTATTTTACGTTTCATGATAGGTTTTTATTTCTCTTGTGTAAGCCTTTGATCTGCACATCTTGCTTCCTTCCTACTCTGTGTGGGTGTTAATCCTGTTCCTGTCTCTAGTATTTAAGTGCTGTTAAATATAAGAAGTAACACAATGCTTGATGTGTGTAGCAAAATTGTTTCGGATCATGAGTGGCAGTTGTGTTTTTTCTGGCATTTTGTATCATAAATGTCATAGGAACTAAATTACTTGACACACAGGCCTGCGGGATGATGTCGTTGAAGGCGTATAGTGTAATACTGGTCTTCCTTTGTGATACAAAAACCACACTTAACTGTGTTCTACTACTTCTGTGACACTCACCCATAAACACACTATGTAATTTCCTGCCACTATGGGTGTCAATCAAAAGTATAACAAATGACAGTTTGATGTGATTTCTTCTCAATCAAACCTCTACCAAACAGCTGAAAGATCAGTTCAAGTCTCTGTGACTGAACAAGAACTTGAAGAAGAAGATGCTGTGTGTAGAATTTAGTGCCATTTAGCTGATCAGTGTCAGAGGTGGAGCCCTGTTCATTCCTATGAAAGCTGTTCAGTGGTGCCTGACGCCAAAATATGTTCTTCCTCTTCCCCACAGCTTCCACTTGGGCCCATAGAGCAAGCGCACTAGCGACTTCAGCTAGCCGAACCGGCTACTTTCAGTTTAGCCCTCTGGGTAACTTGAATGAGAGTAAAACAATCTAATTGTGTGGGTCCTCTGGACTTTCATATGGGTTGTGATGCTCAAAAAATGTATCCACTGATTTACAGAGCTTTCTTTCACATTGTAAGTCTATGGGCAAAAGTCTTTTTGGGCCCAGTAACATCACGTGATGTTGTAATACACAGTTTGGCCACTAAAGCCAAAGACAGACACTATTCCTGAGGGCTTGCGTGGAGCCTGGCAAGTTGTACCACCATGTTTCTACAATAGCCCAGAATGGACAAACCAAACACTCACTCACCTCATTGCTAGAAGCCACTAAATCCTACACACTGGACATTTAAGCTAAACTTGAGGCGCAAGACATATTACAGAAACTGCAAAGGTCACGAAAAGTGTGACACTGTACGCAATGTAAGACACCACAGCCTACTGAAACACTAGGAACACCTTTCCTCCCACACACACAAATTAATGCTCTCAGAATTTGTGGGTTGAGAGCAGATTCAACACAAGAGAGTCAAATGTTTCCACCGGAAGACTTGTGTTTAAAAAAAAAAAGGTTAAGTCACACCAGTTGAACTTTCAACTTTATGAAGGAAACCTGTACCAACTCTTGATGAACTTAAGTGGGACATTTCCACGAGCTGAAACACACAGATATTGCTACAGAGCCTGACAGCCTGTAAAACCACGCTTCCTGTGTAATCTCTTTCTTTCTTTTTAGCAGCTAAATGGAATTAAAACATTGTTAATGTTCTTGTATATACTTTTCCTATTGTGGGATGTTAAAATATCTTCTGAGAAAAAGGCTTGCCCTGAAATTATGCAGCTGAGTGGAAGCAAATCCAAGATCTTGTGGAAAGCCTGAAAAGAAGGGTGAAGTGTGTTACAACAGCAGATGAATGCCTTTGATTTTGGAATGAGATGTCCAACAATCACATATGGATGTCTGCATATTTACTATAACTGTGCATACTCTGTTTTGTTATATTGGATTCTTAGACTTCTGTACAGTAGGAAACAAGTGATGTAGTCTAACCCTTATGCAAAGTACATCTGCATGCATTATTTTACATTCATTTCCATAAAGTAGTGAACACTTGTACAAATATATTATTGTTCAGTTCTGTTCTGTTTTGTAATGCAAAAGATTTTCTGATGCAATAAATGAAGAAGTTGGGGTCAAGTGAAGGTGTTTAAAGTTGCCAAAACAACAGTCTCACCTGCACCCTGTTTCTGTATGACACAGCAGAAGTTCCCCCACTATCACTTTGACTGCAGCGAGTGTGTGTGCACAAGTGTATTCAGGAGGGACACACACCCACACATCACTGTTTTACTGATGAGAGCAAGCGATCTGCTGCCGCCCCCTCAAAGTTCAGCAAAACACATGACTTCCAGGAAAACGGCAATATACATTTCCCTCAAATAGTTCTGCTGATGATGCCTCATACTTTCAATGAACTTATGAGTATTTTACAATGTAGTTGTACGTGTGTTTTAATGCCATGGTGTTCAAACATCAACTCAGCGACCAAATCTCTTTCCTTTGATCCTCGTTATCCACTTTACTGTGACCTTTTGCTTTAGTCACACATTTCTAGTAAACACTAAACATTTTGTGGAAGTTCAAAATCACTGATAACAGATCATTAGTGCATCAACATTTATACATATTTGCACAACTCCAAATGTCTAATGTTATCCATTTCTTTCATTTGATTTTTGCTAGGCAGCTAGGTGTTTGTTGCATCAACTATCTTGTTACTTAAACCAAAAAATAAACACTTGATTTGACTGGGGAGGTATTGTGATAAAATGTGTTCCTTCTTAACTTATACACATTTTAAGGTTAAATCATCAATATTAGTATTAGAGCTGTGACAATTAGTAACAACAGCAAATTAGTTGACTGCTTCTGATAATTCATTTTGGAGGTAATTTTGAGAAGAAAAAAAAAAAGGCCAAAATATCCAGTTCCAGCTTCTCAAATGTCATTACTTGGTTTAGTCTATTATGGTAAACTAAATATCTTTGGGTTGTGTACAAAAAAAGACAATTTAGGGTTTCACCTTGGACTCTGGGAAACTAACATTTGTCAGTTTTATGGCCAAAATCAGACTATTGCAATTTAATTACATCCCCATTGTATAGGTTATAGAAAAGTCATGGTATACAGTGAATGTACTTTGAGTGTCAACACAAAAGCCTGTTTTGAGTTGATGGTTATGGAATTGGAGTCATTTTAAAACCTCCTGACACTCTTAACTGGGAAACGCTCTGTAACAGTCTGGTCCCACTTCAGGTTTTAAGTGGCATGTCTCCACCTAATGGTGACCTGAGAGAACAGTCTCAGCCAGTATAATGGCTGGATTTCAAGACAAAATGTCAATTCATCATCCCAAATGTTGATCATAGGTCTAAATATATATTTTTCTTTTAAATCCTGCAGAATAGATAAGTCTGCAAACACCTTGTAGTAAAAGTTCTACCTGTAATAAGCCATAGATACAACAGATCATAAGGTATTACATCTTTAATTTTTTGCAAAACAAGACTTGGAATACAGACAAGCCTGGACTCAGGCAAAGGAATCATACAGTCCTCTCTCCATGCAGCGTGCAGTGTTGCACATGAGCAGAACCCACCCAAACCCTCACCAGACCTGATCTGATAATGGAATGTACCATTCCCATGTTCACACATTTACCACTCCAACATTTAAAACTCAGTGCAACAGGGTACTCGTTAAAACAAATGTGCTGCCACCATGAACTTATACAGCAAAAACCAAAACTGCTTTTCTTAAAAAGGGTCTTGCAGAGTAATGCTCTAGACACAAGAGCAACACTGGTCCACCACACAACATGAATGACTATTTGTTTTGCAGTTACTGCAGTTTTAAAGGATGAACAATTGAAAAGTGAGGCTAAAGTGTTAGAAATCTGGGGGTTGGTTTAATCGACTTCCTCCATGCGTGAAGCATCATCTTCACCATCGCCTTCTAGTGGGGGAATCTCATCTGGGACGGATGTAGAGGTGGCCTCATCTGTGGGGACATCATCATCATCGATTCCTGAGAAACAAAAGAGTTTGTTAGTGATCCATTCAAGCAACAGGAATGTCAAAACGACTAATATTGATCGACAATTTTGACTTTGATGTCCTTACCCAGCCCGAGTTTGATCATTCTGTAGATGCGGTTGGAGTGGGTCTGTGGGTCGTCCAGGGAGAAGCCTGAGGACAGCAGGGCGGTCTCAAACAGCAGGATGACAAGGTCTTTGACAGCCTTGTCGTTTTTGTCAGCTTCAGCCTTCTGCCTGAGGGTTTCCACAATGGGGTGGTCAGGGTTGATCTCCAGGTGCTTCTTGGCCATCATGTAGCCCATGGTGGAGTTGTCCCTGAGTGCCTGGGCCTTCATGATTCTCTCCATGTTGGCCGTCCAACCGTAAGTGCTTGTCACAATACAGCAGGGTGATGACACCAGTCTGTTGGACACTGTCACCTGGAGGAAGAGTAAATAAATCACAACTTTAAAAACATCCAGTGGTTGAACAGCAGGTTGATCCATTTTAAAACCCAAGAGGGGTAACTCCAAGTTAATAAAGCATGCAAAACAGTCATGTTAGGAATAATGCTCAAACACACGCATGTCCAAGCCACGTATTGGCTCATAGGTTTGTCAATTCACCACGCTTTTTATATACTAAGACCTTTTATATTAGCACACACAGGTCAGGCCATTAACTGTTTCCTATTTTAATCTTCACATTTTGTCAAACAAATGTTCATATTGAAACCCAGGCATCTGTTAGAATAATATTAAAAAAAAAAAAAAAAAAAATCATGAGTTAGGTTTCCAGTATTCTGGACTTGCAACATCTCCACACAATCTGGACTAGTCAACAGTTTTCAAAACAAGAAGTCATTCAGGGCACACTTGATAAAACAGGAGACCTACGGGGGCACCTCAAGGCTGCATGAACTCACCAGAATACAAGTTAGGACCAACTAGGCACCTGTTACCAAACAAAACACTGTCAACTCAAGTTGTGATTTTTAAGAATAAATCCTGGAGTATGAAGAGAAGTTTGAAGTTAACAGAAAATCAGAAACATTAAGATCACTGACCTTTTCCACTTTCTTGTCCAGGATCTCCTTCATGAGCTTGCAGAGGTTCTCAAACTTTGCCTTGTCCTCCTCCATCTTTTTCTTCTCCTCCTCATCCTCTGGGAGCTCCAGGCCCTCCTTAGTGACAGAGACCAGGCTCTTGCCATCAAACTCCTTCAACTGTTGGACACAGTACTCGTCGATGGGCTCTGTCATGTACAGGACCTCGAAGCCACGCTTGCGGACGCGCTCGACGAAGGCGGAGTTGGCCACCTGGTCTTTGCTCTCACCTAAAGATAAAACGTATTTGTGATTAGTGCGATACAGGCAGGTTCAATACAGTTTACTCTGTTAACAGTGCTGATGCATAAACAATTCATCAACATTAGGATTGAGGGTGATTGCAAAGTCACATTTAGGAGACATACTCACCAGTAATGTAGTAGATGGACTTCTGGTTTTCCTTCATGCGGGTGAGGTACTCTGTGAGGGAAGTAGTCTCATCTCCAGACTGGGAGCTGTGGTAACGCAGCAACTCAGATAGCTTCTTGCGGTTTTGAGAGTCCTCATGGATGCCCAGCTACAGATGATAATGAGCAATATTACATACTCAGCAAAAACACCCTTACACCAGAAGCCTGGATCACAAAGCAAGACCAATTTCCCAGCTAAATGTGGACTTGCCTCATTAAATAGTTTAACTCTTAATGTTGCAATTATTAAAACTCTTCCAAGTGAATAGTTCATATCCACCCCAAGATAATCTTCCTGATACCATAAAAAATGTTGCCCAACATAAATTAAATGTAGCATACTGTGTTTAAGTGATGATTCTGATATTGTGTGAGTACAGAGTCATTGATATTGAACATTTCATTCCCATAACAATCATAAAGCAATACTCAAGTCACTATTGCACTAAGTGGCTAATCTACAGCACATAAGCACTGCAACTAGTGTTGTAAACAATAGATGAACACTTAATACATTAGCATATTTTAATTGTTAAACATACAGTTCAGTTATATTGTGCATTATAAAATGTTTGGCTTATAACTAAAACTATGACTACACCGCCTTAAAAAGCAAGAGGGAACACTAACCACTACATTAAAGAATAAACCTTATGAATCCATGGAGCGGCACTGCAGATGCAAGGAGTGTAATAAGGAAAAGGAGCTTTCATTAAAAAAGAAGAATAAGTCTCTTAAAAAACAAAAAACATTCATAATTGCACATTTCTATCAATTACCTTGATGTTCTTGGAGAACCCTTCATAGAACTTCTTGTAGTTTTCCTTGTCCTCAGCCAGTTCGGCAAAGAGCTCCAGACACTTCTTGACGATGTTCTTGCGGATGACCTTCAGGATCTTGCTCTGCTGCAGCATTTCTCTGGAGATATTGAGGGGCAGATCCTCAGAGTCCACGACACCCCGAACAAAGTCTGATGAACACACACAAGAAAAAGGGTTATTAGAACATTTAAAAAAGGCTTTTAAGAAGAGATGGTTTTCTATATTTTGTAATAAAATCTACTCACTGAGGTACTCTGGGATGAGTTCTTCACAGTTGTCCATGATGAAGACTCTCCTGACGTACAGCTTGATGTTGTTCTTCTTTTTCTTGTTCTCGAAGAGGTCAAAAGGTGCACGACGAGGAATAAAGAGCAGGGCCCGGAACTCAAGCTGGCCCTCCACTGAGAAGTGCTGTGGGGAGGAGAATTCACATTTTACTTGTGCCCATTTTATCCAAGCTGCTGGCTGAAGCATACATACACAAGTTGCATCACAAAGCGTACCTTGACAGCCAGATGATCCTCCCAGTCGTTGGTCAGACTCTTGTAGAACTCGCCGTACTCCTCGTTTGTGATGTCGTCTGGGTTTCTGGTCCAGATGGGCTTGGTCTTGTTCAGCTCCTCCTGGTCGATGTACTTCTCCTTGATCTTCTTTTTCTTCTTCTTGTCCTTGTCTTTGGAGTCCTCCTCGTCGTCTGAGCCTACATCTTCGATCTTTGGCTTGTCCTCAGCCTCCTCTTTCTCCTCTTTCTCTGCCTTTTCCTCCTCTGCCTCGTCATCGCTAATCTCCTTATCACGCTCCTTCTCCACCTATGCATCAAGTGACCCAATTTGAACTTTAGTTTTAATTAGCCAAAACATCAACAACAACTTTTACTGTATTCAAAATAAAGTTACAACACAATGCAGAATGAATGATGAACTCCACTGAGTGAAACTCAATACTTACAAACAGGGTGATGGGATAGCCAATGAACTGAGAGTGCTTCTTGACAATTTCCTTGACCCTCTTCTCCTCGATGTATTCCGTCTGGTCCTCCTTCAGGTGCAGGATGATCTTAGTTCCACGTCCAATGGGCTCTCCTGTGAACACAGTTGCACAACAGTGAGCACATTTTGTTCAAACAAGCTGCCATGTTAGGGGACGAAGCAGGCATTTACTGGTACAGCAGTATTGACTGGCACTAGCATATCAAAGTCCAGAGTAAACTGCATTGACAAATTCTAATATAACCCATTTAACAAATGTTTCAGTCTCAACTTCATTATAAATTATATAAAGACGCTTACCGCTGTCGACCTTGACTGTGAAGGAGCCACCGGCAGAGGACTCCCAGGCATACTGTTCATCATCATTGTGTTTGGTGATGACAACCACCTTCTCGGCAACCAGATAGGCAGAGTAGAAACCCACACCAAACTGACCAATCATGGAGATGTCAGCTCCAGCCTAGAAGGAAAACAATTCTAAACTTCAATATATGGCATTCAAAGTAAAAACTATGATTCTTGTCATTTTGATAGCAAATCTATTATCAGTCTGATAAATGCAACCATTTCCTGTCTTGTAATATACAGCCTACCCTTATTTTACATATGCTGCATACTAGACCATGTACCCATATAGTACCTGCAAAGCCTCCATGAAGGCCTTGGTGCCAGACTTGGCGATGGTACCCAAGTTGTTGATCAGGTCAGCTTTGGTCATGCCAATTCCAGTGTCGATAAGGGTCAGGGTGCGGTCATCTTTGTTGGGGATGATTTCAATTTTCAGATCTTTGCCGCTGTCCAGCTTGGTTGGCTCAGTCAGGCTTTCATAGCGGATTTTGTCCAGCGCCTGTAAAATGTTAAGCACAATTCAACAAAGCTATATAAATAAAAATATTGGGTGACTCGACATGCCATCATGGGCTTAACAACAAGATCTTGCAGACTTACATCAGAGGCATTGGAGATCAACTCCCTGAGGAAGATCTCCTTGTTGGAATAGAAGGTGTTGATAATCAGGGACATCAGCTGAGCGATCTCTGCCTGGAAGGCAAAGGTCTCAGCCTCCTCCTCTTGGTGCATTTCTTCAGGCATCTGCACAGAAGGAAATACAATCATGTAAGGTCTCTGTATTATTATAAAACATATACAAGGAAACTGATTATGTTCAAGTGATGATAAACAAACTGATAGAGATCGTCATATTTGAGAGGCTAAAACAGGCATTTGTTGTTAGGGTGTGTAGCACTCTACTCCTAAACTCTAATCTCATCGGTTTCGGTTGTCAATAAACGATACTATAAATTTGATTATGCCCACAAGCCCATTTCAATATTGGATAGCTGCCATCGTGTTACTACAGATCGGCGGAAGTAGCTGTTAACCAACATGGCGTCTGACCGACAATACAGACAGACAATGGCCTCCGCAAACACGTGCTTAAGGACGGCACCGGACAAAAATAAGGGTTAGAAAGGAGTTATTTGTGATAACTCGTGATTTAAAAAAGAAAAAACACTCTAAATGTAATCGTTAGAAGGTTTATTGATTAATTTGACGGCCGATTTCACGCTAATATAAATACGTAGGTAAAATAATAAGCCAAAACAATGACCTGTCATTTTCCCCTACAGAAAGTCACAGCTTATGGTATTTAATATTAACACTAACGTTGTGTGCGTCGTTACGTAACGGCTGAATGACCGTTAAAGGTTTACGGTGACTGTACGAGAAATCACGACGCGTTTATCAATCGTTGGCTTGATATCTTTTAAGTAAAGACTATTTTTATTATAAGAGGGAAGGGGTTTTATAAATATGAGTACACATCTGATTTGTGCTCTCTGAATGGGGCGTTTAGCTATATAAACAGCCTGGTCATCGTCACCACACCTGCCTTTGTGCAACCCGAGCCCGGCCTCACATCTCTGCAGTGCCGCATTTTGCTACCTTGCTCTACACCATTCAAACAGGCTGCCAAAACACAGAAAGACCCTTCGCCGTCCAAAAGATTAATTATTATGTAACAGATGAATAAGACCGACCGGACAAATAAAGCCATTATGCCAGATTTCACCCAGCATGCAGCACTGATGCTAAGGTTGTCGTCGTGACTCATGAGCTCTCATCGTGGATACATCCACGAACTAGTTCAGGGATGGCTTAGCAAAAAACCATTCAAAAATATTCACAAACCATAATGTCTTCTATTGGAAAGCAAAATGTGTGTGTACATACCTTGTTTATTCCGTTGACTTTCTTGAATCAAATGCAACCAGATATCTGTCCCCTATGCTCTCTGACGCAGGGAAATGGAAAGGGACTTCCTCTTAATAGACCGGAATTTTATACACATGCGTTTCAGTGTGCAGTTGTATCCATCCGCGATGCACCATCCACCACTAAAACTAGTCTGTGAGTAAAACAGCTGATGTTATTTAGGAAAACTGATAACACACAAAATACTCGCTTAAAACCAAAGTGATATTAATGCACAAAGAGGCAGTACAATTAATATCATTATTGATATAAAAAAGGAATTGGATACGTATTAAAGACTTGTGGGTAGGAATAATAATGGTTGGAGTAAAATGTTAATGTAAACCCACGGTAATGTGCAGCCATTGGGGCTGTGAAGAAATACAATATAAATGTGTTTCATGCATACTGTACACGACAAGGGTAATTTGCCAAGGCTCTTCAAAAACATTGCACCAATACAGCAGGTGGTACACCTTGTACCTTGAAAAATACTGCAATAATAGTGAAGTCAATCTGTGGCCAGCGCCTCGTTGCTACCACCTTGTGGCAGGTTAGGATCAGGATAGTTTTATTCACAGACCTTTTTTGTTGACGGGACTAGGCTGTATTGTTACCACCAGCTAATGTCGGGATAGAAATATCCGCATCAATTTAAGGAATATAGCTAAATAAACATCACAAATACGGCGTTTATCTCATGATAAATTAGCGAAGACTTTGGGTCTTATTAATCTGATGGAAGGATATTTCAAACTGGAAGGGTGCGCTTCGTTTCTTCTAGCACTTTCTGTGAAAAAAACCCGCCTAAAGTGACGTCACGCCCGTGTCAGATGCAGCCCTCGCGGCACAGCTGCTGTCAGGGCGAGCTAGTACAACAAAATCTCCATGGTAACCAACCTCTTAAATTCATACTTACATTATATAATAAATAGCGTTAAATACATTGATAGCGCTACATGGACTGATGATGTGATTATTCATTGAATACTCTGCATATATATCAGGGTCTCCATTGGGGCAATAGAACAGTTACAAACAAGAGGTTATAGTCTACTGGTGGCCTGGGAAGGGGGTCCTGACTCTATTTACCCCCAAGTTGTTTGAGTTTACAACTTCCACAAAGCACCAAGAGATAGGCCCTATTTAACATTTAAGCAATCAGCTGGGACACATGATAGCAGTCAAGTGAGAAAAACAGGTTTTTCTTGCTATATTCATCCCCCCTACTCACACTGACAATTAGAAAATCCCTTCATAATGAACTTAAATGATGTGGGCCAAAAATCCACAGTCCCCCTTCTGTGCAAAAATGTTCCTAACAGTTTATTTGACGTTAATATAAAGCTTCAGCTGTCCAAATGAGTCAAACCAAGTAGACATCTTTCAACATTACAGTCTTTTTAGTTCCAAAGTCCCTCTTTTTGTTATCATGCTTCCACTCCAGCTCAGTAGGCTAGCAAAGCACTGTCTGACCAAACACAAAGAGGGAATTTGATGCTAGAAAGACTGTAAATCTGGCAGATATCCACTTGATATGACTAACTCATACTGCTGAAACCTCATATAAGCTTCAGACAAACTTTTAAATAGATTTTTGCACAAAATGAATATGTAATACACTGTGGATTTTGGCCTTCATTGCTTATATTGAAAGCCCAACTGAAGGAGATCTTTTAATAGCCAATACTAACAGGGTTATTTGTTATATATAACGAAGAAAACCTCTCACAATATTCATATGGACACTTGACTGTTGTTAAAACTTCCTAAAATGCACCAACAGAAACTGAAACCACTCACTGTGGTGTTGGGGCTGCACTGCCTCCAACCGCAAGACCATGCAGTGCATAATGAATGCTGGTGCCTCACTCTCCTCCCTCCTGGACATTTACAACACGCCCCCAGCTTGCAAATCCACCAGCAATGTGATCGACCCCACCCATCCCTCATACAGCATCTTCAGTCTCCTGCCATTTGGGACAAGATACCGGAGCCTCTGAGCCGGCTCCACCAGACTCTGCAACAGCTTTTTCCATCAGGCTGTCAAAATGCTGAGCGCTCTCCCCTCTGTAATTTACCCATCCCACCCCCCTACATATCCAACAACACCAGCCATATGCACACACACAAGCCATTTTGTACAGAAAGTACTAATTATACATCCTGTGCATGACATATTACACACATCTTCAGCTCTTATTTCTTTATTTGTCTTATTTGCACTATAGTACTATAATACTATATGTCCTGTACATATAATAGAACTTACAATACAGTTGACTTTGACTTGGACTCTGTCTCCTTCATTAAGGTGGGATTTATTGCTGTGTTAGGGTTAAATCAAAAAATTAATAACATCTATAAATTCAAAGGAACATCTTGTTTGTTTGTTTTTGTGGGGTTTTTTTGTCTGTTCTTGCTATCTTCTCTATTATTACTACTATTATTGTGCATGTATGTATGTGTGTATGAATGTGTTTGTGTGTATTTTATTTTTATTTATAAATTATTTTTAATGAACTGTTAATTTGATTAGCACTATCTGTCTGTATGTGTGTGTGTGTGTGTGTGTGTGTGTGTATACATTTTTTTAATTTATTGCTGTGTTGTTGTATTATACTATATTAGTTTTATTTCAGTGACACTAATACACTGATACCTGAGTGCATGCTGGAACTCATTTAATGATGATGTAGTGATATTGAAGTCCACAGAGAGTCATTTAGTCTGGACTACCCCCCCCCCCCCCATACTTACTGAAAGCACATTTGAAGGCAATCTTTCAATAGTGAGAAAATCCTCTTTCAGTGTTCACATACAATACAGTACACACAATACAATATACTTTATTGTCCCACTTAGGGAAATTTGTCTTGGACTCAGCAACTGCGCCATAAATGCCTTGACAGCCACAATGACAATAAACAGTACATCACCAGCCATACCTTCCAACAACAATTACATAACAGTATTGCACATATTCCATAACATTGCACACAACACATGCATACACCAATGGGAAAAACACATGCTAAAAGTTCGCCATATAAAAAGTACTATAAAATTATTGTACAATCTTCGGCAGCATTGTTTAGGAATTTGATGGAGGTTGGAACAAATTAATTCTTAATCATGGAAGCCTGACTTTTGTTTTAAGACTTGAAAAATGGTGAAGCTGGTCAATTACATAGGTCTATTAGCTGTTTGGAATTTGTTAGTTGTTCCCGGCGCCTGCTCTAAATAAAGGTTTGAAAGTGAAACTGAAACCTTGAAATTGAAGCACTTTTTGGAGGAACTCTTTCAAATCACGCATAACACAATACAATATGAATTTATAGGTATTTTAATTTATGCTTTCATTGTAAGACATGACGCAATAACATATTTTCTAGCTCCGTGCCTGTTTTTTTTGTCCTCGACACATAAAACGAGCACGCTGGTGACATGCTACGTAAAGCGTTTGCGTCACTGTTTTCGAAGGCCTGTGACGTGACTAGCCAGCGTGCTAATCCAACAGTCGGACCGTTAGGCCGATTTTCCTAATTTATCAACTCTTGATAGCTGTTTTTATCCATTTAAACGCCACCTGAATCGGGGTACGTATATACGGACACATTCCCATTTATTCTGAACTCCTATCTAGCCTCTGAAGTGAGTTCCAGCTGTAGCTAGTGTTAGCTTAGCTTAATTTAGCTGTGCCGGGTACGGTAGCGCGCATTATGCTAGCTTTAGCTAACCAGGCAAATAGTTGTTGTTTTGGTAACGGTGATTAGTGTGAAGAAAATTAGCGACAACCTAATATAATACGACATAACAAAGTAACAGTACACCAATTTGATTACAATAAGGCAGTGAATTTTATCCCAATAAGCGAAGCTAACTTAAATTAGCATTACAGCTTGTTAGCAAAAGTCACAAATCGATATCATGGCGATGTTTTCAGCTGCCCTCTTTACGACAAGTGGGTGACACTTGCATGTGTTCCAATGTCATTTTAAAGTTATACTATACGAAACACTTAAATAAACTGTGATTGAGTCACATCTTGAATAAATAGACAGCTAATGTGTGTCACTGTTTCTCAATCAGGTCGGTCAGACTCGGACCCAGGATGTCATTCCCACCTCATTTAAACCGGCCACTGTTGCCTCCTCCTGGGATGCCCCCTCAGTTTGCTGGCTTCCCCACAGGTAAGCACACAGGCTTTCATTATTTTAGTGTTGGACATGTTGCTTTTCTAACATCAGTGGTGAAAGGTAACTAAGAAATCGAGTATTTCCATTTGATTACTTCATACTACCACTCACTCAATGGATGATGGAATAAGCTGTTAAATTACAATGCATTGTTAAAGATGAAACAGTGGTTTCCAACCAGCCAACCTTGTCACGTTTCATTTTAATAAATGTTCAAACGGTCCAATATTTAACCAAAAATCCAAGAATAGAAGACAGTTCCAAAAACTGAAAACAGATATGTGTAACAGAACTTTGTTTTTTCTTCTTTCCTCTCTCAATGATCAGCCGACATCTGGCGACCCTCTGGAGGGGCCCTACAATTAGGTCGGAAACCACTGAACTAAACTGTATATAAAGTAGTTGAAACTAGCTCCACCTCCAGCAGCTACAACAGCAACATGCTGCTTAGACATTGATGCTTCAATATTAAAAATATAATGATGTCATATAAAGTATCAGTCACCAGGATGAAATGTGTATCTTTTTACATTAATACTCAAACTACATTTTTCTGCTAATACTTGTGTTCTTTTACTTAAGTTGGATTTTTCATGCAGGACTTTTACGCTAAAACCTCTTCCAGCGCTGATTAGCCCCTAGGTTTTTATGTTTGCAGAATCAAATCATGAGCAATCTATATTGTTGGAAGAACAATCCATATGTATTATCCATCTACTTTCAAGCTGTTTAATGGCAGACTGTATTTTTCCTTTGGCTGTTACAGGAACTCCAATGATCCCAGTTCACATGGGTATCATGACTCCTACGCCCACAGTAATGGTGTCTTCGCTGCCAGTGCTTAGTAAGCCTGCAATGCCGAGGAAGGACATTGTTGCTGTGCGAGCCAAAGACAATGATGACAGTGGCCCCACCACCACAGTGTTTGTGGGGAACATTTCAGAGAAAGCTTCAGACATGCTGATCAGACAGCTGCTGGCGGTAAGAGACAGAGGAAGATTATACCATGGTTATATAAATATAATATACTACAAATCACTCAGTTTGGTAGAATGTGTTGTCAAGATCATGTGTTCTAGTGCACTGGATTTCTCTAAAATCACAGAGTTGATTCAGTCTTTTTTCAAGTAGTCAAATCCACAACCATTGCATTTGATTTCTAATAGATGCTTATGGATCCTTTGAGCAATATCAATCAAATAACAGTTATCCTAATTGTGAATTCTGCACTGTGCCTTTATAATAAATCCATTTCCACTAGACCTGAACTCTTTTCCATTTTGTTCTTGATGTAGAAATGTGGAATTGTCCTAAGCTGGAAGAGAGTCCAGGGAGCCTCTGGCAAGCTTCAAGGTAAATCACATCCATCCATGATTACTGAAGCTGATCAGCTGTTTCACTGTAGCAATGACTGTATTTTTACTACAGAAGATAAACCAGCTATAGTGTGTGTATATATATATATATATAATTTAGTTACTGTCAGCTGTCACCTTGACTGCCCCTCAAGCTGCATGCCTAGCCTCTGCTAAGCTTTACAGGGGCAAATAGTTTTTTGTAGTAAGAGAAGAAAATATTTATTAACTTGCCTTTTATATTTATTTCCATATTTGTCTGTTGGCAGCCTTTGGGTTTTGCGAGTACAAGGAACCAGAGTCCACATTGCGAGCCTTGAGGCTGCTTCACGAACTGCAGATTGGAGAAAAAAATCTGCTGGTGAAGGTGGATGCCAAGACGAAAGCACAACTCGACGAGTGGAAGGCTAAGAAGAGGACTGAAAATGGGGTATGAATCTGTTTTGGGGAATAACTGGCTGTTTATAAGTTTGCTAAGTGTGTCTATCAGCCTCTGTCCATTCCAACCTCACAGATAAGCTGTGACTTTTTTCCCCCCTCTTTTTTGGCAGAAAGGGAAGGCTGAAGATGGAGGAGGAGATGATGAGGAAGAAGTTCTCGACGAGGAAACTCAGAAGAAGGATCAGATTATCAAAGGTGCCATCGATGGATTAATGCGGGAATATGCTGCAGAGCTCAATGCGCCTTCACAGGACGAGGATTCCCAGCGACGAAAGAGAAAAAAGGATAAAAAAGAAGAGGTATACCAACCTTCATTAATTCTTGTCCAACTTGCTCCATCTTCCATTGCCTTGTTTCAACCTGAGATTGACTTTTCCTTCCTTTCTTCATAGGATGACATAAACACTATTGATATAGAAGAAGACAAGAGAGACCTGATTTCCAGAGAGATTAGTAAATTTCGTGACACTCACAAGGTAAAGTGGCTTCTTTTATCTCCTTATTGACATTACAGGTTTTGGACAGCAGCTGCTCACATAGTTCACTCCTATAGCTTGCACATTTAGCAGTAACTGACACATTTACCAAGCTTTGCTCGATCTCAATAACATGCATACTGAGCTACAAATTGGCAGTCCTTAAAAATTTACACCACCAAACATTTTAATTCGCCCCATATTATATGAAATGTTTCATATTCAGTGTTCAAACACCACAAACAGGCAGACAGCTGTTATTTTTGTCACCTTTTCTCAGGCCTGATTTGACACCTGTGACCACTGTAGTGAAACTATCTAGGTGTGACCATTATAGATCCATTCTTCATTCATCACACAAAAATGCATGGAGACAATGTAAAGTTACTTAAAAAGCTAATCTATTCATTAAACCCCACCATTATGATAGTGATCATATGGTGACTAAAGCAAGATGAATCTCAGAGCTTTGGAAAAAGTTGCGAGGATAGGATGTAAGTATCAGCCTTCATTTACTTAATACATATACTGGGCGCCCCCCTCTTGAGGACTTGCATAGGGGCAACTGCACTGCACTTTGGTGCATGTTAGGCCGGGCTTACAATGATCTTTACTCAACCAACAAGTCGACACTACTAATGTCCTTCCTAACATTATGATCCTTAATTTGTGATGTTACTGACACTGCCCGGAAACACCAGAGAGTCAGTGAACCTGTGCGAGTCCTCCATAAATGATGGTCTGTCTTAATGGTGTTCATGTTGAAGCACAGAGACTCTTGTCAATAACCACTGCAATAATCTTGGCTGTAGCCTCTATTATGCTAATGCGGGGGGGCGCCCTCTCCACAGCAGCACACTGATCTGAAGACTGGCAAGGTACGTGCTCTCTGTATGTATTGTTGTGAGTTTCCCTCTTCCATCTCTCACTTTCCACCAGTCTAAAGACTCTTCTCTGCCTCATTTTCCCCCATTTAAACAAGAGTTAGTCAGTGAGTCTGTGTGTGTATATATATTTTTTAAGACTACACACAATTAAACTCTAGATCAAGTCCTGCAATCACTTCAAAGGTTTAACCAAAAAGTAGAAAGAGAAGTATAAATTCTTATAATATTATTTGTTGTAAAAAAAAAAAAAAAGTACTTTTTTTAAAGTAATAATTACTATTATTCTGAAAATTATACCAAAATAAGTGCTTTACAAAAAATCCAACCAACCATATAGAAATCAGAATAAATAATTTTGTGCTCAGATCAGTGCAGTCGGTATATGTTTAACAAGCCCTGGCAGATATTGTACAGAGGTAAGTGAAATAAACTGAAATTTTAAAAAGCTAAATTTTACACCTGTCATGAAGTCAATAAATCAGATTGGCTCTTAAGTCAAGGTGTCTACATTTAAAAAAAAAAAAAAATGTAACCATAGGCAAAATATCTAACATCTCTTGTCTCTCATGTCACAAGTTTCCTTCTTGAGTTGCATTACATTCAAGGCTTTTAACTTGTGGCCTGTTTTCAGGCTGAAGATCAGCTGACGGTTTGTACCAACTTATGATTGTATTGACACAAATTTCATGTGATTTACATTCATTAGAGTAAACCTGTCAGTTTAACGTAGTGGCCATTGCTCATTGTGAGAGCACAAAGACCTCTAAACAGATTTGAGCAGTGTTTCATTTCACTGTATTCAGTCCTCTCATTCCTAGTCAGGAATGAGAGGACTGAATTGTTTTAACTATAAATGTTGCCAAAATGCCCTCAAAGCCTTGTGTGTAATGCCCATAAAGGCAGAGTTGTGGTGCGTGTGTCTTGAGTAATGAGTCGTGAAGAACTGCTGAAGACTTCTGCAGGGGTAAGACCGCTTCTACAATTTCATTTATCTGTGCAGAAATGTAACTGATGTTCATTATGCTCATTTCTTGTTGTAGCACTTTACCGAATGCCATTGTACTCATTCAAGTAAAGGTTATTGTTGATGATGATGATAATGATGATGATGATTATGATGATGATGCTTAAGCAAGACAGAATCCCATAACGATTTTCCCTTGTATACCGTGTGACCTGCTTTCCTCCCAGGCCTAACTTAAAAGGCTTGTAGGGGCAGCGAAGGGCTGAGTCCATAGTTCAACACCTGTAAGTCACAAACAACTAGTTCAACAAAAGACTGACGCCTGTTTTTCTGTTTTTGTTTTCCTTGTACTGAGAGGAGGACTCTTAAAGAGAGAAAAAGCATTGTCTTTTGCAGCGCCTTTTTCTCGTTATGAATGCCTCAAGTTGAACATGCTTCACAGATCTTTTTGACCATTAAAGTGGTTTCCAGCTCCCTCCTCAATAAGCTTTAGCTTTACTGCAAGTGTGACGCAAAACACTTAGGTGAATGATGAGGCTGTCTCTCTGCGAGGGAGAGCCTTTTTAATGTTTCCAGGTCTTCTTAGTTTGAGTTTTAGGACTTTAGCGTTTCTTACAAGCTTTGCACTGACTAGCAGAAGGCATGTTACCATATAAAAGCTCTTAGTCTATCCTCCAAAAATCTGGAAACCACTTGATCTGTGCACAGTAGCAAATTGACTGCAAAGACTCACTTTGCTTCTCGACCACGTGAGGCGATCGGCTGAACCCCGTCTGTGTTTTGCTCTGCAGAAACTGGAAGAGGAGAAGGACAAACGGGAGAAAGAGCGGCTGGAATTTGAGCGGGAAAGGCGGGAGCGGGAAAAAGAGCGGGAGCGGGAAAGAGAGCGGCGGGACCGCGAGAGGGAGAAGGAACGGGAGAGGGAACGGGAAAGGGAAAGGGAACGAGAGCGAGAGAGAGACCGCGACAAAGACCGCGACCGCCGGACCAGAGACAGAGACCGAGACAGAGACTGGGACAGGGACAGAAGCCGGGACAGGAGCCCCGAGCGCAGCCGATCCAGGTAAGAAAGAAAAAGACATAAGAGTTGAGAGATAAATACTTTCATGTTACAACAAACTGATTTTCAAAGGACAGCTCTTCAATGCGGGACTGTAAAAAATAAAAACGTGACACACAATCAAGAACCGACTTAATTTTTCACAACATGGTATGCTGAGCTCTCCCTGGTGATTAAAGCCCCAACACATCCATCCTGTCAACCTCGTCGTCTGATTCTAACATTATTTCATCAGTCCATCTGCCTCACAAGGTTAGACGGGAATAGACAGATGATTCATCCAATCACCTGCCAAGTATTTTTTTGTGTATGCCTTTTTCCCGAACAGTTCTCAAGGACGACTTCTCAGATGGTTCTGTGTAACAAATCATCTGGTGCGTCAGGTTAATACAGACCACACTTGTGTGTACGATTTTAAAACTTGGCATGTATTGTGTATTTGTTCCAAATCAGATTAATATGTAATGTATTCCTTACTTTTCTCTTTTTCTTTTTTTATTGAAGGGAGGTGAGTCGAGATCGTGACAGAGAAAAGAAGCGAGACCAAGAGGACGAAGAGGAGGCGTATGAACGCAGGAAACTAGAGAGGAAACTCCGAGACAAAGAAGCAGCCTATCAGGAGGTAGGAAAGACAGTGGAAAGGTTACCTGCAGGGTTACAGACTGGTGTGTGTGGGTGTGGGTGTGGGTGTGGGTGGGTGGACAGTGTCCGGCTCACTATATGAAGGATCATAGCTTCTAAATTCTAAATGACTAAATTATGAGAATAACGATCATAAAAATGTAAATGTATACCTCCTAAAAGAGGAGGGTAGCAGTAAGAAATACATTAGGTTATTTTTTTTACACCAGGCTGATATATTGTGGCCTTCATCAGTGGTTGGAGTTTGCTCACTAAGAGATTTTCTTTGTTCAAAAAAAGAAATCTATCATTTTCCTGGGTCTGTTATTTCTTTTCTATACATCATGTGTAAATAATTGTCTTACCTTGATGGGTGATATAAGATACATTCGCTGACCTTGAACTCTTTTGATTACAGCGCCTAAAAAACTGGGAGCTCAGGGAGAGGAAGAAAGCACGGGATTATGCCAAAGAGGGTGAGAGGGAAGACGAACGCCGGCGAGAGATGGTGAGAGGACTTGATGGACCATTGATGTTTAAAGAGACTTGAGTTGACAAACTTTTAAAACCACCAATTTCAGTGACTCTACTAGAGTGTATGTGAGCTGCAAGTTGAACTAGGATGTAGTAGTCCTTGACGGGCACTTCACCTGTAAATGTTCCTCTTACTGCGATGATGTCATGAATACATTTAGTCAGAAATTTGTGAGCAGCAAGCGATTTTTCATCCTGAAGAAATGAATGCCTCTGTCTTCAGGTAAAAGAGGGCAAACGGCTGAAAGAGTTTCTTGAAGATTATGATGATGACAGAGATGACCCCAAGTACTACAGGTAAGCAGAATAAATAAATATGCTCCAGCGCTGTCATTAATAAAGTTAAGCGGACTGTCAGTGAAAAATAAACAAACTTTTTAACAGCTTGAATTAACAGAAGTGTTATGTTTGTTGTATCAATTAAATTCAGCATTATTTCATTGCTCTGAGTGATGTATCCTAACCATGTGGCAGCTGTGAGAAGAAGACAAGAGTAAAATGCTGTGTGACCCAGATCTGACTTGTAACAGCAGATGCAATACTGCAGCTACTGCCATTGTTCTGAAGGCTGTTATTTTCCAATGTGACCTCTAGGGGCAGTGCGCTGCAGAAGCGTCTCAGAGACCGAGAGAAGGAGATGGAGGCGGACGAGCGTGACAGGAAGAGAGAGAAGGAGGAGCTGGAGGAGATCAGACAGAGGCTGTTAGACGAGGGACACCCAGACCCAGACGCAGAGCTGCGCAGGGTGCGTTTGTCAAGCAGAGTGTGTGTGTGTGTGTGTGTGTGTGTGTGTGTGTGTGTGTTTGCCAGCATCTGTTTGTAGTATGTGAGCATGCTATGTGTTGTCTTTGTGAAGGTCACTTTAGCATCTGATTCTCTCTGCATCAGTGGTGTCCACATTTCATTGTCTGTTGACCTTCTTTTCTGTGCATCACCGTGACTGCGTGTTAATCATCCACATATTTGCCTCTTATTGGTCCAGATGGAGGAGGAAGAGGCGGAGCGTCTGAGACAACCTCCCATCATCCAAGAGCCAGAGCCCGAGGAGGAACGGGCGCGCCACAGGAGTTCACGAGATCACCGGGACCGCCGAGGAGAACAGGAAAGAGCAGAACCCCGCCACCGCCACGCCCCCTCAGACGACGAGGTGGAGGAAGGCGAGGATGAAGACTTCGACAACGACGAAGATAACCCAAACGCAAAACCGTGCCTCAAGCCCACAATGCGGCCCATCACAGCAGCGCCGTCCGTGTCGTCGGCCAGCGGCAACGTATCCCCCAACACGCCCGGAAACGAGTCGCCAGTCGGCATCATCATCCCCCACGAGAACTCGCCACCTGAAGCACTGCCTCAGGAGGAGAACCGGCCCAAGATCGGCCTCAGCCTCAAACTGGGTGAGTCAGGGAGAGAAGCGTTGCACTCAAGTAGCCGAGAGCCATAAAAAAACTCCTGTGATCATCGTTTTTAGATCCATTACGGTTTTCTTCCTCATATCAAGATTTTGCTGACGGTGAGAGTTTGAGGCCCAATGCCACAATAACTGTAAATGTTTTAGATGTTGGTCACTCATTTATAAGACGCCTTTTTTTTCTTATCTTCAGCAACCATACACTTGGGTGGTAACTAGAATTAAAGCAACCCACGCAGCGTCATCCTAAACTATGTCTCAGTGCATCTGCTGCCTCACTCGGTCACAAGCAGACTACAGATTTATTTCAGTTGATTTAAAGTCCACAAACCATCCTTTATGATTTTGTTCTGTCACGTAGAATCCAAAATGTATCTCTCAAATTTTCCTCCGTTTTACACTAACAAAGAGCAGCAATAACCTCGTTTACTGGTTGGACAATAGATCGGAGTATATTTAAAAATACATTTGATCAGAACATCACAGATTTATAATGCAGTTTTCTCCCATGCTAGTCCAAATTTCAAATGTGGCAGCCCATAAACATACATGAAAAATAAATGATCATCACAAAATACCTGCAACATATTACATATTAAAGACTCCTCAAATCTTACTGTAATTGTATCTGAGGGTGAATCATTCATTTAAAGATTCAAGGACAGTTTACTCATCTTTCATTAAAATTGACCTTCATATGAAAAAGGGAATGAAGACAGTGACCGTTCTAGTTGGATATAGTTAATGTTAGATGTAGTGCAGGCACACAGATCCAAGCCACAGCCCCATAAATCCATTAACTTCCTGTCCTCTCCAGGTGCCACAGGAAGCCCCAGTCAACCCAATGTAGGCAAGAGGAAGAAGCTGCCCGTGGACAGCGTCTTCAACAAGTTTGATGACGAGGAGGCGGACGAGCAGCCACGCAAGAGGAAGCTGGTGCCCCTGGATTACGACGACGACAAGAGCCCGGGAGTGGACGGGGCCGTGCTCAGTAACATAAAGGGAGCCAACAGCGAGGAGAAACGCAAACACATCAAGAGCCTGATAGAGAAGATTCCCACAGCGAAACCAGATCTGTTCTCCTACCCGCTGGACTGGTCTATGGTGGACACGGTGAGGAGAGGAGGAAGTAGATGTTGTCTTTTACAACACTGACCTTTTGAGAGTAGTTGCAGCAGGGTGACATGGTTGGATAGAAAATATTTGCATAGAAGAATACAGTAAAGTGATTAATTCACTTCTGTCAGAAACTGTAGCATGACTCACTGCTAAAACACATCTTATATCTCTTCTCTCGTAGACGTTAATGGAACGACGCGTCCGTCCCTGGATCAATAAAAAGATCATTGAGTACATCGGAGAGGAAGAGCCGACGTTAGTGGACTTTGTCTGCTCCAAGGTATTGATCATGTGACGTCCACACATTTGCCTGCAATCATACTCTGAGAGGAAGTAAAACGTGAATTGTTTCTTATGTTTTTGTCTTTGTGTTCTCAGGTGATGGCTCACGGTACACCACAGGGTATTTTGGATGATGTTGCTATGGTGAGTAATGTAATAGATTAATAAGCTGTCTTAATGTTTTATTTTCTAAGCTGACGATTTCATCTAATTCAAATAAGGACAATATCAAATAAACTGGAAGATTGGTCAGTTAGTTGATAAACAAAAAATGATTTGCTCATTCCGGCCTCACTAATGCTGATCTTCCTTTTTATTTATTAGTAAGTTGAATATCTTCAGGTTTTGAACTGATGCTCTGATAAAATAAGCTATTTGAATTTCACTTTTGGAAAATTACAGTTCTAGATTGTGTTGATGTAGATGCACATTTAATGACTTTATCAGGCTATAACAAAGTGAAGAATGCCTACACACTGAATAGATGATCAACTCAAAACACTGTAATTGTACTAAATAAAGCTCTTTCTTTTTCTCCTCCTCAGGTTCTTGATGAAGAAGCTGAAGTCTTTATAGTGAAGATGTGGAGGTTGCTCATTTACGAAACAGAGGCCAAGAAGATTGGACTGGTGAAATAAGCAAAACAACCACTAAAATGAAGATCAACCGTTTTTTTTTTGTTTTTTTTTCATATTGTGTACAATAGTGTAGTGTAATTATGTCACCCCAAACAAAGCGACTTGTAAACGCTCATTCTTACATTTGCACCAGTTGTTCAGGTCATTTCTGTTGTTCTCTCAACATACTCAGGCCACATTCACCTCCCCTCTCTGTCAGGTGCTGACTGTGTCTGTGTGCTTTAGTGTATATGCAGTACGTCACTATTTGACTAAGATGAAATAATTCTGACGGGACGCTGCTGACAGACACCCAGGACCATTACTGTGTTACAAGATAAGGTCTCTCTGTCTTCTACTTTTACTTCTGTACATGCAAACTTGTTTTTTTTTGTTGTGGGAATTCAGTTTACCAGTTTCATGAACATTTCTTTCAAATCTTTAAGGGAGATTGAAGTTTGTTTGTCCCCCCCCCCCCCCAAATCTGGACCCTAGTTTCCTTTCCATTTTCATTTTGTGTTTGTAAGTGACAAACAGGGACAAAATGTGTTTGGAATTGGACCAGTACTGCGTGAGATTGCTTCAGCCAGCAGCCTAATGTCTGACAATGAAAGTAAACACAGGAACCAGCTGACTGTTAGCAGCATTGCAGCTAACTTGGCTATGGTACTGCATCCAGAGAAGTTTGCAAGTGTCCAAATTACAGAGATAAAATGAGTAGATCCAAACTGAACTAACGCTGGACGATAAAGACTTCCATACTGTAATTCCTCAGTCGCATGTTGAAATCACTTTTTTTTTTCTTACCGTGTTGAGCTGAGTTTTTGATCTAGCCGGCCATGCTCTTTTTCTTCCAGTTGGTTTTGTGGAGATAGAACAGTCTCCACAATGACAATGTTGATAAACGCTGTAAATCCACTTGCAGTATTTACACAGCTGGGATTACTCTCATCCGTGGACATTTGTAGGCTTTCAGTATCCGGCAGCAACAGGTCCCACTCTGTAGAAAAGATTTTCCTCTTTTCCGTTACTTTACACCACAATGCTGCTGTGTTTACTGTCATTGTCAGACTTACAATAACTTGAGCCTGTCAGTGGCAAAAACGAGCACTTTTTAGTAGACAAACTTTGAAGGATGTCAGTACTGGACCTGTTCCAAGAATTTGACCCCAAATCACAAGAAAGCAGAAGCCAGGTTGAAACATACAGGAATTCCCCTTTTTTAAAAAGGTGTGAAAATGTAAGTTGGTTAACTGGACAGAGATTTTAGAAAATGCAGAACTACAACCAGGATGTGATTTTTTTTTTTTTACAGTTACTTATTCAGGGTTTTGGACACAACTCAAGTTAACAGATTCTCCATTTTTTTTCTGATCACATTCCTGATAAACGTGTTGGCATGTTCTCATCATCAGGCCATCTCATAATGCACCTTGTGGTCATTTGAAACGTGTCGACTGACAAAACCCACAGAATATCTCGGGTGGCGACATCCCTGCAGCTATAAAAAGCACACACACGTCATAACCACTATATAGGAAAATGAGCTGAGAACAGTGGGGGAAATAAAGATTTGCAGCTGTGAAGATGCTCTCCATTTGTTTTGTATTGGTGAAACATTTGAATAAAATTGATTTTTATACATCTTTGTGAACCAGCATTTGATTTCCTCCCAATTCAGTGTTATTAGATTTAATTGCAGTCATAATCTGGGTTGAATAATGTGTGAATTTGACAATGTATGACTGTTTTCAATAGGTTGGAAATTATTTAAATGTATGTTGGCTTATGAAAATCTAAAAAGGTTCACAAATTTTAAAATCAGCCTTAAAAGAACAGTAAATTACCCAAATGAACACTGAAACAGGTTTTGCTTGCTGTAACAATTGTTACCTCTTGTTTGTGTGGACAATTAAGATCGCTTCACAAAGTACTCAGAATGTAAGTGATGAGACAAAATTCTCAACTTCTGAAGCCTCATATGCTTCAGATGAACTTTTAAATGTCTTAGTCAAATTAAGTGTATATATTCCACAGTTAGTCTTTTATAAAACAGTCTCTCTTTGTAACTTCATGGACAGTACTTTCCTATTAGGAAACTATAGAGGAAGGATGGATAAAAAACAAGGGGGTTTTAGATTTTGTTTCCCCACTTAGACTGAAAGCATACCATCTTTTAATGGCCAGTATGAACAGGCATGATTACACTGCAAAACATTTAATTAAATAAAAAAAAAAAAAAACTATTCTTTGACCTGTCTTACTAGGTAATCACTTCTCACTAATTCCACAAGTGTTGTTTGTTTAATATCAGCTGACAAAGACGCATTGAGATCAAAACTTCCAGAACTTTATTGATGCCATGTGAGCTGAACAAGCGCAAATCTTGCCAATAAAAACCCTTAAACTGGAAGAGAAACAGCACATAAAGTCACCACTGACTGGTGTTTAAACAGACGAGCCTACGCACGTTTCCCCTTTAAATCACTCACATCCAGCCAGAGATGAAGTGCCATGGATACTGAAGACACTGGGCTCTTAAGCAAGAGGTAAGTGAAGGCCACTGCTTGTAAACAGCTGCTGATGTTTTAGCGTTATGTATTCAAATTGGGGTACTTAAAAATAGAAACTATATTGATGTGTAATTTGTAATTTAAGCTTCCTGGAAGAAGACAGCTTTTTGTTGGACTGTCTTCTCAGACAAACCGGGACGTTTGCCAATGAACTATTGACGTCAGTTAATGTTTGCAATGTGAAAGTTATCATCTGTTGGACTGACTGCGGCCAGATCTGTCCACATTTTCTCCTGTGATGTTGTTCCCCCACCAGCATTCCCCCCGAGGACCGGCTAGTCCTCCGCTTTGGCCTCCATCTCCTCGGCGTCGTCGTCTCCGTCCACCTCTGCGTTCTCCCTCTCTAGCCTCTCCAGCTGCCGGGCAAGCTCTGTCTCATCCGTGTCTGTCACCACCTTGGGCTGGAGGGGGAAGAGTTTATGGGTTAATTATGTGTACTCATTTCATCGCTGCTGTAAACTACGACTACGAGTGTTAGGACCAATTCTGGAGGAAGAAATGTAATCTGAGACCAAATCAAGAAATATGTTTTTGATATAACATTAATTATTATGAGAAAAGCTCATGGTTTAATGGATAAGGTGCCAACACTGTGAGAAATAGTGTTATACTTGGAGAAAAGGATGTTTTATACACCGTACCCTGAACCTCATTGATGCCATCTATCAGTTCTCTCAGATTTATGATAGGTGACAGTTTTAGGACCCATCATTGTATCCTCTATGAGAAAGTGGGGAGGACATCACTCACCACTCGAAGGCAACAACACCGTCTTTTTTATTTATAAAGCCATCCTTAATAAGCTACAAGTTAGACACATTTTTATCCTGAGAACATTTTAAGATTGTGTTGGATGATATTTTATGTAATCAATGCTTCGGTTTTCCTTAATATGTCCGTTTTGTTTCTGTTTAATGAACTTTATTACTGTCTTTTTCTTTGTTTTTCTGTATTGTGTAAGTGATTTGTCTTGTGTTTATGTTGTTTTGGTTTAAGATTGTTGGTTTTACACTTTTGTTATATGACTTGTTCTGGTTGTGTATTTGCAGGGCACCATTCTTAATGAGATTAACTGATTTTCTCCTGAGTAAATAAAGATCATCTATCAAAAGGTTATATCTGAAGAATATAACATGATTCTCTTGTGTAACATCTTAAGAGATAAAACTTAATACTGCAAGAATATGTCTTTCCCTTCATGTTGTTATCTCAATACTGTTACTGTTTTCTCACTATTTTTGGATGAGAAACTTTATACTCCGTGTAGCAAAGTGACCTTTTATTTTATTTGATGTACATCTCAGTGGTATTCACCAGCAACTAGAGAATTCACTTCAGAGCAGCTTTCTGAATATGAAACAACTGTATATGAACATCTGTAAAGCTCGTTTCATCTATTAGTTGCCAACTATTGCATAAATAACAGACTATTTTGATCATCCATTCAGTCATTTGTAAAGTAGGTAAAAAAGGGCAAATTCTCTGAGTCCAGTTTTTAGAATGTGAATATCTCCTGGTTTCTTTTGTCTTCTACAACTGAATATGTTTGGCTTGTGAACTTGCAGGCACAAAACGAGACATTGAGGATGTCGTCCTGGGCCTGAGGGAACCTCCCCCATCGATATAATTCAGTTTTATAAACCAAATTTATAAACCAAACTAATTGATTAGTTGAGAAAATAATCATCAGATGAATTGATAATGAAAATTAGTCGCAGCCCTAAACCTGAAGACATAACTATTACATTCTTTTCCTTGAGTGAACTTCTCACTGTACACACTAACACTACTGATCTCACTACAGATTTTGCATGACATTATACATTTCAATAATCTGTATGTGAAAAATGAACGCACAAACATATTAATTACATTTTCACTTCACTTCCGGGGCTGCACAAAGAAACTAAAGTAGCTCACCTCCATCTGGATGTTAAAGACGCCCCTCTTCTCCTCGATCTTCTCCTTGATAGCAGCCATGGCCTGGTTGAGGACAGACAGACCCTCGGTACGCTCCAGAGTGGTCGTTGTCATCACGTAGCGTGGAGGAGCGATCAGGTTGATCTGCAGAGGACACAAACACATCAGCTTTTATTTACAGCTGCTACAGAAATCAAGCTTTCTCAAGTGTTTACTAAATCAGAGACTAGTTTTAATACCACATAACATTCAATTTAACGGCTTTTCCACTGTCTTAACAGTCAAAGAATGACAGCAAAGCAGAAGGGACAATAAGGCCTATAATTATTTATGAAGTACTTGAATTTATTGTCAGCACTTCCCAGCTGTATAGAACTATTATTCCTGGTAATATAATGAATCAATTAACATGATCTGGACTGGGACAAGTAGCAGAAAACTGATGTTTGGACTAACCAATTATAAAAGAATTCATTCAAGTTTTTTTCTATTTGACACTATTGATGCTTTCATACACATCCATTGTGAGTGGATGAGCTTCATAGCTGCTGTATTTAGCAGCAGTGATAGGACTGATGATGTAGACTGAAACAGGATTAAACAGCTTCCTGCAGCAAAATCCACTGTGGCACCAGCCTCATTAGTAGTTTATAGATGTACAACATCTCCTGACAACCGGCACTCACAGGTCAGCATCTAAATGCTTCACTTTGAAATTAGAGAATGGGCGGTCCTTCATATTGGGGTGGTCACATGTAGTTCACTATGGAGGAAAATGGGGGAGGGGCAGAGCATCATTTACAGTAAGGTATGTCCTTGACAAAATATAAGGGGTGTAGGTTTGCTGTTCAAGCAGCTACCGTCCATTTTAGAATCCCCCAGACTTCAGTAAGCGGAGGTCACTGATTGTCTGATATCTTAAGACCCACAACCACATATTCAAAAAATCTGACTAAAATATTTAAGATATTAATATGAAATGTGTAACTTTTAAAATACCTTTTAAAGGCTTTTTTGCAGAACAAATACTTTCAAGATTTCTCAAGACAAGCAGAAACCCTAGAAATGTACATTACTTACACAAAAACAGACACAACAAAAGCAGAACAGTGGACCTAAATTTCAAATAAAATAAAAATGAGGATAATGTTACCTTGATGGGCATGGCCTCTGTAGAGCAGCCGAGTCCGGCCCTCAGAGCTTCCTTCACTGCATCAATCCCCTCATACCCGTAGCATGCCACTTCAATGTCTGCAGGTGGGACGGGAAGAGGATGAGTGGGAATTGTAGTTTTGAACGCATGTAGTCCAGCAGTTGTGTGATCATGATACAGTTAAAATAAATACTGTTACAAATCACAGTGAAGCCTCACCTGCTCTGATCTTGACAGCCTGTGGAGTGAGTCGCCTGTTGATGTTATCGATCAGCACGTTCCTCTCTTCTTCTGTTAAGTCCAGGCCATCCAGAATGGCGGGGTCTCTGCAGGAGGGGAAGGGGGGGGGGGGGGGGGGGGTTGTTCATTAACATTTCATCTCTTCAGATAAAATATCTGTTGCCTATGTTCTTTGGCTCTCTCTCTGACACGCGCTACATGAAAGAAGCACTTACGATACAGCCTGTTTGAAGACATCATAAGCTCCGTATCCTGGCCGCTTGTACTTCTCATCAAAGACCCAGGCGGTGCGCTGGTACAAGCTCTCTAGCTGCTCGTCTTTACTGTAGTCCAGCACCTCTGCCACGTGCCGCAGGATGCTGTACACCTGCACACATACACACACACACCAACACAAACCAATCAGCCCAGTACAAACACTGATGCAAAGCTCAGATACATGGTAATAGACATAGGCTGCTGCAGCAAAAGAGGATTGTAGTTTTTTTTGTTTCTGTCAAATTATTTTCCATAATACAATATTTACAGGCTTTCACAAAAAAACAAAAACTATAAAAACATCTGGACACACTTTGACTTACAGTTTTAGATTTGGTGAATTTATCTTCACACTTGATGGCCTCCTCTGGTGAAACTCTTCTTTTTGATAAATCAATATATCCTGGACAGAAAGACAGGAAGACAATACAGTTAGACCATTTAAAGAAAGGATTCTCTCTCAGAGGACAGAATTTGAAATCCAGTGGACAACGTTGCAGACGGCTTTAAAGTGATGTGCGAGTGGCTTCTAACAAGATTGAGGCTGAGATGATTAACTAGCTCCTCACTATACAGTTAATTATTCAATTCCTACTAAAATGGTCAGTTTAATTGCTTGCTTTTCTTGCATTTCTTTATTATTACCAACAATAAAACCCCATAACAATACTCATTGTTTTGGTCAAACTAAACAGTTTCAAGACATTTTAGAGTAAATTATTATTGCGCATATCTAAAAAAAAAAAAAGATTATTATGTATGATAATGTCATTACTATCAGCCCTAAACAATATAATGACTTCACACTTTTATGCTATATTAGAAAAAATGGCATTCTAACTAATGGTTGATAACTTCAAAAAGGTAAGGGATGAATTTTGCTGCCTATCATGAAAAGATCTATTTCATCAGTATATTCATGAAAGTTTCACTTTTTACTGTGGCTAGATCATAATGTCTATACCACCAGCACGTTGACATTGGCAGCTCTGCCCTGTGTAAAACTACAGATACGGGCTAACGTCCCATACCCACTACTCTTCATCTCTATCGGTTAGTTCACGTCAGCCTGAGCCTACCTTTCTCTTTGTCTACTCGGATGACGACCACACACTCGTTGCGGCCTATGCGGATGAGCTTGTTGATGGAGCGGATACGTCGACGTGACAACTCGCTGAGGAGGATCATGCCCTCGATGTTGTTGTACTCCAGGAGGCTGACGTAGGCGCCCATCTCGGCGATGGACCTCACGTTCACCATCACAACATCCTCCACCTCCGGAAACCGGTGCTGGTAGAATCGACAGCTGAGACCCGGCATCGCTGTGAGGACACAAACAAAGAGAAACACCTTAAGTAGGAGTAGTCAAGTTTAATTTCTTCTGTGGTTCTCAAGCTTTGTAAAGTCAGCAATAACAACACTGGTGATGTCAGCAGGGGTTACACCTTATCTAGAGCTTGAAAACTACAATAATAACACTCCCAATGTATACGTGATGGATTACAGGTCAATTAAAGAGAAAAAAACTCACACTTAAAAGAAAAATTACATTTCCTTTTCTGTTCTCAATCTTTTACAAATGAATGGCGTAAGAATCTTTCCAATTAGAATAACCTTAAAGAGAAGATGTGTTTAACTCCTTACACTTTATATCCACAGTGATGAGGGGTCACTAGTAGACATTCATTTTAATTATTTAACAGCTAAAAAGCTTGTAAACCACTGAATCCAGAGACAACCCCTGGAGCTGCTCCATAGATAGAGAACAATGAACCAACTGCTGGGACACAATGACAGCAGCTATGGTGACTTTACTGAGATACAGGCAGCTTTTCATGCCCATTGAGTCCTGAACTAAAAGAAACCTTGTTTGGATGTGACATGTTTAGGGCTGCAAATAATGATTATTTTTGTTATTATATATTTATATCTGGTGATTATTTTTTCAATTAATGGCTTCATTTATAAAATCATCAGAAAACAGAGAAGAACTCTCGCAATATGCTACAATAAAACCTGAAGAGCAGCAAAATATTGTATTCGAAACGCCACAAACACCAAATGATTGGCATTATTGCTGAAAACAGATTCACTTAAATGTCACCACATCCCATCATCATTAAATGACTTCCAGCATACAGCAAGGTATCATTTTATTAGGCTCACTTAGCTAAAACTAATACCGTCTAATACAACAACACAGCTATATATCCAACCTTAATGAAGGTAACAGAGTCTAGTTTCTGTTGATTCATATTTATTAGAATTTTAATAAGTTATATGTTATTAAAGGACATGTTCACAATTTTTCAGTCTGTCTTAAAACAGCAGTCAGGTGTCCATATGAACAATAAAAAGGTTTTCTTCACTATAATCATTCTTCCTGTTTATACTTTCAATGTAAGTGATGAGGGCCAAAAATCCATTTTGTGCAAAAACACATTTATAAGTTGACATGAAGCTTATATGAATCTTCAGCAGTCGGAGTTAGTCATATCAGGTGGATATCTGCCACATATACAGTCTCTTTTGTGTTTCTCTCTCGCTTTGGAAGTATAATAACAAAAAAGGGACTTTTTAAAGAGACTGTAATGATCTACTTGACTTGACTCATTTGGACAGGTGAAGCTTCATATTAACTTAAGATCAATTTTAAATATATATTTGCACAGAGGGACGCTTGTGGATTTTGGCCCCCATCACTTACAATTTAAGTACATTATGAACGGACCTTCCAGAGACATTACAGCAATAAAAACCTATTTCTACGTTCATTTAGGGACCTGACTGTTATTGTGGGACAGACTTGAAAAATTGCAAACCTGCCCTTTAGGTTATTGAGAGACGTTACCAATATGCAGCCTAATCTCACCGATATAAAAGGGGTGGAAAATGTTGTTTTTTTTAAAATGCTTTAAATATTAACTTAAAATATATTGCTAATTGAGTCTCTGGTTTGTTAAGCACTATAAAAAGGAGTCAAATCATCTGACTCAGCCTAGAAATGGATGCCACAGTACCAGCAGGGAGATGACGTTGTATTATGTGAAGTTGTAGCTTTATTTCTCATTTTTAGCAGTGAATGGATGATGCAATGTAGACAAATGAGAAGATGTACAAATTAGGGGCAAAAACAGACGTCAACAAAAATGAACGATAAGCCATTTAAATCAATTACAACATAAATACAAATACCTCAACAAATACAACAACACATGGAGTTTAATTAAAAGATAAAACAGTGACTTTGATACCGTTAGCTTCCCCAGCTAATAACCCGGCTCCCAGCTCACATGCGGCACATGCACTGCTACAGAGGCTAGCTCGTTAGCCGCTCCCGGGCTAAATATCCCCTGTACTGAATAAAAATAAAACTCACCTGTGTCATATGGTTACAGAACAGTACACGCGGATTTTATGCGCTGGAAGTGCTTAAATTCCGGTTGTTTTCTTTGGGGGGTCTTTTTTAATGAAGTGAAGACCTCAGGCCCCGCTGGCTGCTAATTTTTCGACCCGGAAAAAGATCGTCACTACCCGCGCATGCGCAGAGCGGCGGTGGATCCCCGGTCACATGACCAGTAAGGCCAGCTGATCATCACGCAGAGAGACAGAGAAGATCACGAAACATCGGCTCTCTCTACGCTGCTAATCCTGCACGAAGAACAACGTTTATCTATATTATATGCACATTAGAGTCAAATATAACGTTTTAAGTATTTATTTGAGTTAACAGAAGATCGTTATCATCGACCAAACGGCAATAAGATGTCTGGAAAAGACAGGATCGACGTTTTCCCCTCCAGAATGTAAGCAGCTTGTTTGGTAGCCAGGTGCTAAAACCTTGTAGCTTCTTAGCCAGCTATTAAAATTATGTTTTGCTGGCTTATTGTCTCTCAGATTGACGATTTCTTCCTCTAAATATGCATATGTCACATTGTCAGCTCTGTACTGTGATCTAAAGCTAATTTTAGTTTATATCAGTGCCAGGTTGCTGTTTAAAAGAGGAAGAGTCCTTCTGTTGTCATGTGATGCTTTCTAAGATGATCCAAGTGTGAGCTGTCAGTCTGGCATTGTGTCTGAAACGTACTGAAAGTATAACATTTGACTTTGACATTGTGTAACTTCAGTATTTAATGATTAGTGAAGTTCAGAAACCTTTGTGTGTGACAGAGACGTTTTAATACTAGACATTGGTTGTTTTTGACTTGTACATGGATATAGTTGCATCCAGCTGATAAACCAAGCCTCTGGTTGCATATATCACTTCCAAACAGGAGTAAAAGTATCCCAGGAGGTACTTATGCAGTTGTCAAAGGGCACATGAAAAGATTGTGGAGTATCTGAGTTATCAATAGTATGGAAAATCTGATTTGATAATATACATACACACAATTCCTTGTAGTCATCACTTCTTTCAAAGGGTCAAGATGAAGAGGTGCTACAGACCTTATTGGCTTATTATTGGCAGGATTACCACAAAAATAGAGCAAGACCACTCGAGTTTTTCTCACACACATACATAATCGCTATTTGAATCAGGTGTACTTATAATGTAGTTGACAGTTTGAAATAAAGCAATTGAAACTGTGTGTGTGTGTTTGTTTTGTTTTGCAGGGCTCAGACCATCATGAAGGCTCGGCTGAAAGGAGCGGAGACCGGCCGCAACCTGCTCAAGAAGAAATCTGACGCCCTCTCCATGCGATTCCGTCAAATCCTTCGCAAAATTATTGAAGTCAGTTGAAGTTTTTGTCATATAATAAAAACCATGTAATCTTCAGAGAAGTTCCCATTCAACTTTATGGTCATTTTAGAGGATGTAGTTTGTGTTTCTGCTCAATTGCATTGCGTCATAGTGAAAGGTGTTTCTAATATTTATTCTACCCTCATTAATAGATAAGAAGATCTATTAGAAACACCTCTCAGTACAATGCAATACAATTCAACAAAACTACAAACTGCAGTTTAAAAGTGAATAAAAACGGATCATTATAACATTCATGGAGGTGGTATTTATTGCATTTATTGTATTGAACTGCATTAGTCTGGGTTTGATGTATCTAATAAACTGGTAACTGAGTGTATTTTTACATCAGTCTGAATAGTTTCCTTTGTTTCTTTAGACTAAGACTAATATGGGAGAGGTGATGCGAGAAGCGGCTTTCTCTTTGGCTGAAGCTAAATTCGCAGCTGGAGACTTCAGGTAATAATCAGTGCAAGGTTATCTTATGTGGCACAGTCTAGATGCCTCTGCAATTCCTCTGTAATGTGTAATTCTGTCCGCAGCACGACTGTAATCCAGAATGTCAACAAAGCCCAAGTGAAGGTCAGAGCCAAGAGAGATAACGTGGCAGGTCAGCTTCAAAAATGCCCATCTTCTCACTTTTATCATCAATGTCATCACCGTCAAAGTTCTTACATGTGCAATGTTTTGCTCTCCCAGGTGTCACCCTTCCAGTTTTTGAACACTACCAAGAAGGCGGAGACAGTAAGTAATAAATAATCATTAAAAAATGACTTTTTGTGACTGGTTAATAGTGGAGAGTTCTCACCTTCTTTGTGTTTGTCAGGTTATGAGCTGACTGGTCTGGCCAGAGGAGGAGAGCAGCTCTCCAGGTTGAAGAGGAACTATGGTAGAGCTGTGGAGCTGCTGGTGGAGTTGGCCTCCTTACAGGTAGGGGGTGCTGTTCTAGATACATCAAGGTTAAAGGATTCATTCTTAGTCATTTCTGGGTCATTTCTTTGGTGGAAAAATATGACTGATTGAAAAAGGTTGATGCTAAATTGGATCAGTCAGAGAGATGATTTGCAAAACCTTTGCAAGATTTGCACGTGTCCCTAACCCTGACCATGGCCTGAGGTAAATGGTGTATTGGATGGAGGGCTGAATGGATGGAGGGCTGAATGGATAAACTTTCATAAGTGCAGTTAGGGTTAGGTTTAAATTTAAAGTTAGGGTTGGATTAAGATTAGTGTACAAATCTCATGAGTTTTGTAAATCGTCCCTCTAGCCCATCCAACCTAGCACTAGTCTTGGCCTAACCCAACCCCAGCCCTAACCATAATGCACTCATAAGACTTGGTCCCACTGACTGATCCAACCTCGTGTTTATTGATTAAAAATGTGTTTTTTTTCTGTCTGCAGACATCTTTTGTCACTCTGGATGAAGCCATCAAGATTACCAACCGGCGTGTGAATGCTATTGAGCATGGTAAAATCACATTTTATATCAAATTGTAGCTTTTTTTTCTTTCAATAATTTATACGAAGAAGTATCATTGTAGCTCATCTGATTTTTTTGTGCACCTTTCAGTGATCATCCCCCGGATTGATCGCACCCTCACCTACATCATCACAGAGCTGGATGAGAGAGAACGAGAGGAGTTCTATAGGTAAAGCAAGTCTAATAAATCCCAATTTTCAAATAAAATGTTTCTGTGATTAGGAATGCAACAGTATCTTAACTACCTAATCTCCTTTTCTATATATTTTCCTCTTCCTCCAGGCTGAAGAAAATCCAAGAGAAGAAGAAGCAACTCAGGGAAAGGACAGAGCTTGAGATCGCCGCCCGCTTGGCTAAGCTGGGTCCAATCGCAGAGCCCGCCAATATGCTGACAGAGGAGACGGATGAAGACCTGCTGTTCGAGTGATGTGCACCTCCGGCACCCTTCAACCTATTTATTTTGTGCCTCTCAGGCCATGTCTGTGTCCTCTCATGCAAGTGATGGAAGTTGTTTTTTGTGTACTTGTCTGTGATGATTTGTATTATCGTCTTTTGGTGCTGGAAGGTACTGGCGTGTCTCCAGATTTGTCACTGTACAAAACCAGAGTGTCACCGCACTTGGCTGTTCCCAACAAGGGAGTAAAAATAATCTAAATAATCTAAAGAGAATATAATGTATGTTAACACATGGGTTTCTGCGAGTTAAATTTAAAGACGCATTCCGTGTGATTGAGTTGTATATATTTCAGTTTCTTCACCACATTTAGAGCCATGTGCATGCTGTAAAGCTTAAGGAAGTTGTAGATTTCAAAGAGTGTCTGTGTCGCTGCTGACCTCATATCTTGAGGTTGTTGTTACCTCATTTGAGGATGTTTACCATTGCACCAGAACACCCTAATGTGACCCTGCTGTAAAATGTGGTGTGTGAGTCAACAAAGCCCAACAATTCATCCCAATTAAAGTATTCTCAATATTCAAACATTACCTTGATGTTGTTGCTAAAGTTTGCTACAAGGCAGAAGCTTTTCAGTTCTGTACATGGGGGGGGGGGGGGGGGGGGGTGTTTAAGGTGGGTGAGGAATGGGGGCCATTTTGCACCAGAATGTGATATTTAACACATTATTTTTAGTTTAGTATTTGCAAGGGTTGAATTAGTGCATTTTAGTGCATGTAAGAATACACACTTTGCTACCATACATCAGTGCATACATCCAGCATTCATTCACATGTGTATCTGATTTTTATTAACACTCTTTTCCAGAATTGTGCTTATGGTTTAAATACTCATCAATGAAGGATTTTTTTTAGTTACATGAAATGATAACATAGTGTCTTGTTCATATAGTACTGGTAAAAAAAAAACCCACTCAATCTTCACAATACTTTGCAGCATGATATAGCTAGTAATGATAACCAGCCAGAGACAAAACCTTTTATTTGAGGTCTGTCATCACAGCGTAAAAGAGACAAAACAAAATAATACTGAGACTGGTGCGGTCCAGGTTTTTCTTCTGTATTTCTGAAAGGAAGACATCACACTTTTAAGCAAGTGCTTCTCGTGACATTTACACTCCCAGCTGAGCGTACCGTTTTTCACATCACACGCACAAAATGTAACGATAAAATATTTGGATCCTTTCTGTCTAGAAAATATGTATTTACAATTTTAAATAAGTTAAGAATAGGATAGAAGAGTTTCTATTTGTTCGATAAATTTGCGTAAACCTGTCAGATCGACGAGAACTTTCAGAAAACAAAGAAGAAAAAAAAATAAAATCACTCACAAAGACAGACACACCAACAAAAAGTGTAAGAAATGTGAGTCCATCCCTGCAACGTGTGGTAATGTTCACCTCCTCTACAAACGAGGAGAATGTGCAAGCCCAGTGACAATTTACCACTGTCTTTCCTTTTGATTCAACCGTGCCCCTGGGAACATTCACTTTTGCTCTTTTGTTTCTCTCCTCCTGCCCTGAGGCTCCCTCCAGTGAGATCCTGTGACCTCTAGCACAGCCAGGAGGTGGGCACCCACTGTGGCTCAGTGTCCAGCTTTTCTATCAGCCTGCGCAGCTCATGGAAAGCCTGGCTTGGATCCGTGTTCACAATGGTTGCATCGAAGAAGTGGCCGAAATTCTGCTCCATCTCCCGGGCCTTTTCAATGACCTCCTTCAGCTCTTCCGGCTGCGCACAGAAAACAGGAAATCAGTTTAAGAAGCACAGGGGTGGGTGGCGGGGGTGCTTAATTTTGCAAAAAGATGTCATATTTTTCATGCAAACCGTCATCATTTACAACAACATTTAACTTTTTAAGAGTGAACTCAACGATGCAGTGGGTACCTTTGGTGTTTTTCCCTCTGAGGCCAGCAGGGTGCGTAGTCGTTCCTGAGAAGGAGGAGCGATGAAGATGACATAGGGCTTGAGGTTGGACGATCTTAGCACCCGCAACGACTGAGAGGAGGATGAATAGAGACATTCAAGTACATGAAATGAGAGGGAAAACCAAGACAAAGAAAAAGCAGGTTTAAGATTAGACAAAAAAAACAAAACACCACTGTGCTTTAAGTTTACTCACTCTAAAACACAAAGACAGCTATTTGAGATTTATGTTCAAGACGTGACAAAGAGTCAATATGTTCTGGCTTCAAGGGTTAAAATCGAGACAAAGAGATAAAGGGTTAGGGTTTGGGCTTTGTAATCAGACAAATTAGACACATGAAATGCTGAGAACTGTCCCACAGCTTCCTACCCTGGTGTGCAGGCAGAGCAAACAGATGCGTCCGGAGTTGATGATGTGTCGGACCGAGTCGGTGCTGGTGCCGTACAGGTTCTTCTCATACTCCCCAGACTCAATGAACTTCCCCGCTGACATGTCGCTTTCGAAGCCGGGTCGACTCACGAAATTGTACTCACGCCCGTTCCGCTCATGTATCCTTGGGTTTCTGGTTGTGTCTGAGTCATGAAAGGAGTTAAAAAAAATAAAAGGTTGGATTTGACTTTTGCAAAACAAAAACCTGAAGCTAAACTGGCGCTGAAAGTCTGTAAATTTGAGCTTTTTGCGTAGTGTTGCTTAATGTCAAATGATTTTAATATTAGTTGGTCTCACATTTGAAATCTTGAAATCAGCTGTTGATGAATACAGTATTTGACATAACCGCATCCCCGAGCCATGACAACTTGTGGACTTACGTGGAACAGCGACGGCGAACTTTTCCGGTTCAATGGACAGAAGCCTCCGACGCAACTCATCGTGCCCGCTGTTTGTGGGACCAATCAGAGCGATGGGGCGTTTACGATTGGCAGGCTGGTGATAAAGGGACATCTCCTCATAGGTCAGGATGTCATCAAGGTCTGAAGAGAGAGTTTAGGAGGGGTTAACGTTCTGCTGAAAGATCCCTGACCAACATATAAAATCTCTTCTAACTCTCAGGTTGCCGCTCTGATAAACTCTGACCTTTGACCTCTCTGCAGAGGTTGGAAAGAGATGACAGGATACGGAGATCAATAACAATCTACAGTATTACATTGTTATTCCCTATATGTTTTGCAGTGCAAAATTTTTCCTGCGTCATATCATAAACAAACAAAAACACACAATCACAGCATTCTCTATCAGTGTTTGTGTGTGTTTCTTTGTGTGAAAAAATAACACCACGTTTCTACAAGCCATTTAGGCTCCTGCTGGGCACCTGTTGGTCCATTCTCTGATCCTGTCTGTGAAGACGGGACTAATCTGACCTGTGACACATGAGTTTGGACAAGCTGCTGTGAGAACGACAACATATGTCAGTGTCAACATGACTCCAGCTAATGTGTGGCGTTAATACGACAGTGTGTGGACACTTGGAAGCGGCCCAACACACAGGCAGTATCTCACTGGTGAAAAATGAGCAGCGACAGTAAGACACATTTTGTGGGTTAAGTGCGCAGCTTCTCAACAGACAGGCAACGCACTTTTCAAACTGTTAATCTGCTGTTGAGAGACAGGGAGAAAAAAAAGGAAAAGTAGAGTCTTACCAGTAGTTTTGCTAAAGGTAGAGACACTTTTCTTCCTCTGTTTCTTGCCTTTCTTTGCAGACCAAAGCTTCCCTGGAGAGATGACAAGTAAAAAAAAACACTTTAAAAGGGGGATTATCATTTAATTTGGTTACAACCATCTAGACACCGCCAATTCTATTTTTATGTTTATCAGAGTTGACGCAAAATGTCGGAGTTTGAAAGTCACATCTCTGATTTGTGACCTGACTGGGTGTGTTTCAATGTTATCCTCTTACCTTGGGGCTCTCGACTCCTGTCTGTTATAGTTTTTTTCAAGGTCTCTCTCTGTTGCTGGAAACTTTTTCCTGAGAGAGAAAACCCCAAACAGACTGATCAGTTATCCAACACTGTAAATATAAAAGCTCATATATACTGTGTTTTCTGTTACAAAAGCACATATTCATTTCCAATTCAAATTTTAATGAATGTTAACATTTTGGTTGGTGTTCAATACACACACACTGCTGTCTGGACAGGACCACTATGTACAAGCTGAAAATAGCAAACTAATACATTTCCAAACTTTAATCTTTTCTAAACGCAAAATCATTTATTCAAGACTTTCCAGACATGTGGAGGAACTATGTCAAGCTTTCCATTTCCAGAGCCTAACCTCATCTTCTTTTGGCCTGGGTCAAAGAGTAATCGCAAATAATTCTTAGGTGTTTGTTTTAATCTGCTCAACATGCCAGATGGGTGGTGTTTCCCAACAAGACGGCTCAGGTAATGGCAGGGTACTTAAAAGTCACACTTACCAGTACTTTCCTAAACATTATATCCTTCCAGTTATATCTGGCCCTTATGAAGCGATAAATTACTTATTGATATTCATACTCTGATCTGTCTGATCCCTACCTGGAACGAGTCCAGCCAATGGTTGGTTGTCCTCGTCTCCGTCCCTGTAGGCCTGCCACCAGCTGGGGTCGTCCTGGCTGATGACGTGGAGGATGTCTCCCTTCTGGAAGGACAGGCCCAGCTCCCGACACGGAACGAAGGGGTCATCAGATGGGTCATAGTCAAAGTAAGCTCTTACATGCATCTGAGGACAGACAGGGTTTACAACGTCAAGGTTGGCATTGCATGCATTACAGACAGACGATCTCTCACACACACACGCACCCACATCATTAGAGACTTACCACAGTCTGTCTGTGCGGGGCAGGTTTAATCTGAGAGCTTGGGATGAGGAGGAAGGTAAGCGTGCCATGCATTTGTTGCTGAAGGAGAAGATGAGACGCAATGAATTAAAGATGACAGGGACAGCATTTCCAGAACACAAAATTATTTAAGGAGCTAATTCGGTTAACAATGTTTTATTGATCTGCAGTTTGATAAGGACAATCTCTTAAATATATAATGATGTACAGTGACTTTAAAGCTTTTGTCTTTACCCTTAATTCCATGTTTGCAAGAATTTCTGTTCACACTGACTATTACACTTTTTAAACAATCTTTCAGTACTTTATACATTCAATTTAAATTAAGAATTTTAACAGTGACATATGTTGCGTTACAGTGCATTCAGTTTCCAAGGCATCAAACTGAGACAATTTGCCATGATTTACAGTAAACATTCCTCTAAAAAGCCACTGGATGTTACTGAACACCACTTTGACACCTCCTGGTTCTCACCAGTAAATCGTGGACTTCATTGACGTGTTTCCCACGAACAGGAATGCTGTTGATTTCCAGGATCTCATCTCCCTCACTGAGGAGGCCGCTCCGCTCTGCCGCCCCGCCTTTCACCACACGGCTCACCACCACACTGTCCATGTCATTACGTACTGTCGCACCCTGAAGGCCACACATGCACATTCTTATAAATGACTGGAAATAACAAACCGGGGAATCGATACGTAAATAAACTCGAAGTAGAAGACAAAGTATTTTCCAAGATTACACAGAACACAGAGATGAAGGGTGGAAGCAACAGCTAGAATAAACAGAGACATGTCACACATAGTGAACATCATTGTGCTATTAACAGTTTCTAATGAGGGGCCTGGAGTTCATATTGACTGGTTTGGAGATACACTGACAGGTCAAGGTGATAAATGTGAGAGGTGGAGGAAACATGGTGACGGCTGGGAGTAAAAACCTATTCCAACACCTTACACACAAGAACACAATATTCATGGACACTAATGATCCATATACTGTATGTCTGCCAGGTCCATTTGTCTTCATGCTTTGTTGTTTTTTTAAATGTGGTAATTTTTCAGATTCACTGTACTGTTATATCCAACATAGTGTAGAATTACACAATGTTCCTCCTCTCATTGTACAACTGGTAGCTTTTGTACATTGAAAAAAACAGAGCAATTTAAAGGTGCAGTGTGAAGAATTTAGTGGCATCTACCAGAGCGGACTTGGCATAAATAGAATATAATATTCATATTCTAATCAGCGTATAATTACCTGAAACTAAGAATCGTTGTGTTTTTGCTACCTTAGAATAAGCCCTTTATATCTATAGAGGGAGCAGGTTGTCCCCCATGCATGCTGCCATGTTGCACCGCCATGTTACTACCATAGCCCAGAATGGACAAACCACACACTGGCTCTAGAGAGGGACTTTCACATTTTTCATGAGCTTCACAGGCACCATAACCTCACCGCCAGATGCCACTAAATCCTATACCCTGCACCTTTAAATGACCTACACTGTGAGGAAACCTATGGATGCGGTAATGCCAGCAGGTGTGAGTGGTTAAAAAAAGACTCATCTCACCAGCGGAGTGTCGCGGGTCTTCTCCAGGCGCACCAGTTTAACCGTCTCTCCGAGATACTGGGTCACGTTTTCCTCTTCCATTTCGTGTACTGCCACACTGTCATGGACCTGCATGAGTGCCTGCCACATAAACGCACACACACACACCAAAAAGAACGTGGACACACATACAAACAAACATACGTGTACATACACAATTTTTACAAACACGTAACAGACGGAAACACAGACATAGAGGAAATACGTAGGAGGCGGTGTGAGGATAAGAAAACAAATGGTTTGCATACATGCTATTGTTTAGAACTAGTATTGATTAACAAAAAATGATTATAGCATGGTTTACAACATGACACACATTTATTAAGTGGTTTGCACTGATCGATGTAAACTGATGGACAATAAGATACCAAAAGAGTTTCCACACCTACTCTCTTTAACGTGCACCCGATCTCTTTAATGACCCCAGTCAGCAAACCCACCTCTAAGCCAGATATAATACACAGATTGGTCCTTCACTTCATTTAATGTGACAGGCGCTCCGTACCCCACAATTAATAACAGTCGGTCCAAATTAGTTTCTCTATCCTGCAGCAGAGGGGACCTGAGAGAGCGGAGGCTGGGCTAAGCTTTGGCGGACATACAATCCTTCTTAATCTCCCCCTGCATTTAGGAGTCAAGATCCTCTGCCATCAATCATCAAACACCTTCGGCTTCACCGCTTGTGAGGAAACGGTGTCTTAGAAAACCAGAAAAGGCAGAAAGTAGACCTGAGGGGGCTCTACCCCTCTCACGCATGTACCTGTCTCCATTAGTTTTGGGTGAGAGGTTGTTTATTAACACAGACTATGGGGTGACTCGGCTCCTCTGCAGGGAGCCTGCATAATCTGTTCCACTTTCTGTGCCACAAGGCAAGCTCACATCACATCACACCGCCTCCGCTGGCTATACGGATCCGACTCAGTGGACGGGTTAACGGGCCAGTGGATGACTGGTAGTTCACACGGTCACATGGGTCAAACATCAGACCCCTGGCACCCCATTGTCAGGACCCTCAACCGTAAAATCACACCAGAGTCACCCCACCTGAGGTCTTTTCTCACCTTTCTGCCTTGCTAATGGACGATGACAGTCTGATAATGTGGCTACTTTTTTTCCACTACAGAAGAATTACTGAAGCTGACAAATATAGAGCATCAGCAGCTGAGGCCATGCGCTCAATTTAACCAAAACCCGAGTCTTGACACCACTGCATATCGAGACTTTTTATAATGCACCTCTCCTTAAACAGCTGTTGAGGTGAACTGCCTGTATCTGAGACGTCTAATCCTTTCCTTAAAGATGGAAACACGTGGCACACCAAAGATGAACATCTTAATTGTCCATTTAGTCAGCTGTGGCAACAGCAGCAGTAATTTACCGTAAGATCATTACTAAACAGGTCACAGCCAAAGTTAAAATGGTTTCAGGACAGATATTTTACCTTTTTGTTAATGCTTTAGAAAACACACTCTGATAATGTAATAGTCTGCATAGTCCTTTAATTTGTCTGCTCACTTTAGCTACTAGTCCCTTAAGAGAAGCCTGGAACAGACGTTTTTTATTGCTGAGAGAGATTCATGGTGTTTGTCTGATGTCATTACCGTTTTTGTCAGTAAACCTAAAACCCACCTTCAACCCACCATCTTTTTTTTCTCTTAAATTAATTTTAAATAAATTGACGAGCACTCAAAGAAGGCACCAATCATGTTTCTTCATTACCGAGAGGGCTGACCCACGCTACAACCTAATTTAAAAACACCACCTACATTAATCTTTTGAACAAAACATGCACTAGCTGACCTTGAAAAAAGGGACCTTTTTCACATTCTGACTAACAACTAATAACAACAGACAGAATGAATGTTTCATTTAAGATTTAATCTGTAAAGCAAGCGTCGGGCCCTTGAGTGTCCTTGAACCAAATAATAAATCCCAGCCAGCTCAAGGGACGCCAACGTGATCTTACAACTTCTTTAATGAAGTGCTGGCTCTGTATCTTTCATTCTTTCCTGATGTACAGTATACAGTATACAGTATCACGTTGGAGCAATGGGTCATTTAGTCTGAATTTTAACTAAGTGCAGGGTACAGGGTGAAAAAGTGAGACCTTCATCTGTCTTTGAGCTGTTAGGTCCCATTTTTCCCTCTCATAGTTAAAAATTGTTCTATACTTAACCCTGACCTCTGACCTCCCAGTGGAAGGTGCAGGAGAAACAATTACCCTATTGGAATTAATAAAGTATAACATTAATTGCATTTCCACCATTCCAATTATCCACATATTAACTAAATAAATGAGTTGGCCTGTAAGGCTCTGTGCGCTGACTGAGGCCCGCTGGTGTTAATCATATTGCAGGTTGAAGGGAGATATGAAAAGTCACAGCTGGCAAGCTGACACCTGACCTGGAGATGAGGATTGGTGAGCAGAGCCTTGAGCTCCAAACCCTCCTTCTGCTGGTTAGACTGAAGAATCTTCTGCACCTGAACGGAAATACAGACACAAACACAACTGTATGAAAACTGAACTATAAGCAAAGTAAACTTGGAACTGATTAAGACTTTAATACCAATTTTACATCTTCTCTGGTAATTCTCTACATAATAAGAATTATATTGGATTAAAAAGCTTGAATGTTTTCACTTCAGTTTCATGTTTTTAAGACTAATGTCAATAAATCTCGAGTCAAGTTAAGACTGAAATAATTCAGCTAATTTAACTGTGACTATATATTTTTTGATCAGGCAAAACTTTGACAGAATAGATAAATAGACTTTATCAAACCCAAAAGGAAAATGTGTATATTATATATTCTATCAATCATGTTACTGGCTTTCTTCATTAACAGGCCAACTGTATGAAAGAAGAGAATTAGGGGGTCACACATGCACAAACAAAGTATTTCAGTCTCCTCTGCTAAGTCACAGCAGGATTTCACATTCCTGACAGAAAGGTGCTCCATAATCGCCTGGCTGAAAAGCAACTGGTTGTTACACTTGGAAAAACAACACAATCCAAAATTCATTTTCTTTCTTCTTTCTGTGTGTTTCACTAAATTTAACAAGCGTACACTTGGAAAGCTTCTATATGAACAACAGCATATTACACTCCACTCTGCTCCATTGTTACTTCGCTCTCTCCTCCTCCTCCCTGATATACGGTTCCTATTTTAATCATTTGGTTTCTGTGTTGTCGCTTGGTGGGAAGACGCTATTGTCTGCGGCTTGGCTTATTTTATTCTTGTGTGACAGTAGTCATTTTACTGTTTCTCTGTCTTTCTGCCTCTCCCTCTTCTTCTTCGTTTCCTGTTTAGAACTCAGAGTTCCTCCTTTACACTAATCGAAGCTCTCACTAACAAGGTGACACACTTTCCCCTCCTCCTTCTCCTCCCCTCTCCTCCCCTCTCTCCCTCCCCACCCACAGCAGCGCAGCGCCTGGGCCCACACTGCTGCTGTAAGCTGCTGGAGTTTCTTTTTCTGGCCGCCCAGATCCTGGCCTCCTTCCTGCGGTGTGCTGCGTTGCTCAGCCAGCACCGCGGGCTGTTGGGAGATTAGTTTACCCGTGGGCCAATCTGAGTGTCACACAGCACAGCCACTTAGTTTAGACACACTGCAGCTCAAAACGTTGCGCGTTGTTAAGCTCTTCGGGAGCCGAGCCTGGTGGGCGATTGCACACACTGATTCACTGTCCGCAGGAAGACAACGTGCTGTGCTGTGCTGTGCTGTGCTGTGTCGTGTGTGTGTGTGTGTGTGTGTGAGGCGAAACGGATCATCTCACACAGCCCCTCTATCTTCAAACCACTCCTGTCAAGACTGGAATAACAATTCTGGTAGTAGCACTGCTGCTGGGTGCCCTCTGAATGAACTCTCTGCAGCTCATAGCAGCCTGTTTCATCTACACAAGTTTGACTCTTACACATCTAGCCATCAGCTAAAAATCATACTGCACCAGTGTGATTGCTCTGAAAAGCCTGTATTACATTATTTCATGTTACACCTATCAGGAGTTGACACTAATCCTAATGAAGTGGGTGTGGGTGTAGCCAGTCATAGATATATAGAGCTTTTAGCTAATTTGTAGCAAACCATATCACAATTTCTGTTTTTCTGCGAGGACCGGGCTCTGTGTGACAGGCTGCGTTTGAGCACTCAGCTTCCACATGCTCAACTCTGCTGGAACACAAGTCAATTACTGTCGCTTTGCTTCGGTGGAGGCCAGCTGGCTTGTGTCGTGTCGACGAGAAAGTCAGGTGTGTTTGAGTCCCACCGACTCACGCGCGAACACTCAGACGGTTTCCTGCTGTCTGTCACTCTCAGGATGCAGGGTGAACGCAGAAGTCAAATCAAAAAAGACTGTAATGATTTATACTAACCATATAACCACTTGAATACCAAACATTACTTCAGTACTTTACATTTCATGCCTTCATTGTCCCTTTTGTCATCTTATCCTCTCCTGCCGCTCAACCTGCTATTTTAATTGCGCCTCTTTTCCACACAAACTAGCTTCTTTCAACTATTTTTACAGCTCACTCAATTTTCATGCATGGCCCCGATCCCACAAATCCCCTCATTTTTGTTTTCACTCACCTTGTTAATTAATCAGACTGGCATGGCTGTCTTTTGGGCAGCTTTGGCAAATTAATCATCACCTTAAGCCAAGATTTCTCATGCTCCACTGAGTTCACTCAGTTGCTCTACTCACATAAGAGCATGCCTGTAAATATAAGCTAACAAGGTCCAAACCACAAATTGGCGAGTAGAGTCTGTGCACCTTTATGCACAAGCTGCCTCCTCTGTGGAGACTGCTGCTAAAGTAGTCTCATGAGGTACAGAATTGAAATGGTGGCTATTCTCACTGATTCAGTTTCTCCTGGAGCTGTGGATACTTGCATTTAAAAGATCCAACAGAAGAAACTAACCACTGATGCAATACTAACAGCGGGATTACTTCTGTAACTTCTTACTGCAGCAAACTCACACTGTTCCCACGTAATGTTTGTGTCCAGTTTTAACAAGTGTAAAAAGAAAGAAAACAGCAGCTGCAAAATGACCATGGTGTGTACCTCCTGGCAGAGGTCCTGTGCTTGTACTGTGAGAGGTGAGGAGGTGTTGCTTCTGTTCATATTCTGGGACACAGCGTTGTAGATGTTGTAGGCATTCTTGAAGTCCTCCTTGGCAAGAAGCTGCAGTACCAGCTCAACATCCAGCTGGCTCTGGGTGTCAGTCAGGCTGTGCTGCACACACTTCAGAGCCTGCAGGAACTCCTCCAGTTCTGGGGAAAGAGGCAGCGACAGTGAGGGAGACAGCACAGAGAAACTCAGGAGTTTTTAACTTCTTTCTGATGTGGATTTTTTCTTATTTTGTTTACCTCTTGCGAAATAGCTTGTGGATGTCGTTCAGCAGCCAAATCTCCCATATCTTTAAGTCAAAAAGTTCCCACCAGCACATTCTACCTACATTTGACCTATTAATGCCAGATGCTGGTCAGAGATGGAGTCACAATGAGTGGGAGCTGGCACTGTTAAATTCATCTGAATCCATATATTACAGATTTCCATATTATGATGCAGGAATAGTCAAAGTACTAAATGTTATTGATGCACACTTAGAAAACAGGGTTCAGTTTTTGTTACTGTAAGTATTATTGTGTTGCTATTACTTCTTAGTTTCATATAGAGGATTGATGACTTGTTTTGTTGCAGTTCCAGTTTCCAGTGTGCAGGACTCTATTTTAGGGGACATTTTTCCTGACTTTTCTTCTCTAGTCAGCGATGCAGAGAAACCAAACTGTGGTCTCTGCAATAGAGGACTAGAATTTCACTCCTGCGTGCGAGAGTCTTTGTTTTTATTCGTGTCAGACTTTCACTTCACTTCAAGGGATTCTGTGGTGTTTAAAGTGGAGATTTATCCTGGCAGACAGTGTGGATATTTCCTTGTAATTTTATGGATTTCTTTACTTTATTTGGTCTTTTTGTGAACATTAATGCAACGACTGACCCCGTAAAGTAATATGTATTATTAACTAGATTGAGAAGAGCAGATTTAATTATTGGAATTCTACAATGCGATAATAATATTAACTGCGCACCAATCTAACAGAAATGCACACTTTCTTTCCTTCAGAGTCAGGTTGGATAAAGACCCCTTCATCTGACCACCAACGTCTAACTATTACAATCAATGTGCTGCTAAGAAAGGTGAATGATTTTAATGTTTTTTGATGTACTTAAAACTCAATAGTAATCATATACATTAAAATGTACTATTTGAATGCTCTACTCAAGGAAATTACTCCTGTAGGTCCGCCTTGAACCGTGACAAATGTTTTAAAGTAATCTTTCTGCTTTTTGATCCAGAAAATTGCAAGGGCATCTTACACTGATAAACAACTGTGACTCCTGTTCCCATGAGACACTGACGCAATAAAACTGTGAGATTCAAATAAGTCACTGAATAAATCCACCAACAACCAAATTCAACAAATATTTACAAGTCAACTTAAAATATTGTATTTGTTCATGGACACTAGATCAAATCTTCTGTGAACAAATTAATGAAAGATTTTGTTTATTTTTCTGTGATCACTCGTGGGTTTTTTTTTGTGCTCTTCAGTCAACAGTTGGGAAATGGTGGACAACCACTAAAACACATCACCCTCCTCCGCTGCCGCCCTCTGCTCCGCCCCCTCTATACTCATTGTTTTCACTCCTTTTGTTTTTCACTGAGTTTTTGTCCAACCTCACAACTCCCCCTTTCTTTTCTGAGCTCTGCATTGCTCCTTTCCTTTGTAACCTTCTTTCCTCCTTCCACCCTCAACGACCCCCGTAAAGACCCCTAAACCCTCACTGCTCTCCTCATCGCAACTCACCGGCTACATGAACCTGGGCGGACACCTCTTTCTTGGCTTTTTCCTTCCCCTCGAAGGTGGGATTGTCGATGCCCACTTTGGGGTTCTGTGACAGCTTCTTGAGTCTCAGCGAAGCGTTGGGGTCGATGTCGTGCTTCGCCCTGTTGTCTTCCTCTCTCTTCTTCCTCAGCTCCTCCTGGTAGTGCTGGATCCTCTCCATTTGTGTACTGCAGTTTGGAGATTTGACAAGGCCACCCTCCTCCCCTGGACAGTCCACCGCCCTCTCCCTGTGGCTCTTCATCTGACCAGAGGGCTCTTGTACAAAACCGTTCATATGGGATGTGATCATCTCTGCTGGACCAGCTCAAACCAACCCAGCGTTTACTGAGGTCTGCTTGGGTGTTATGAGTAGCTGGTGCTGGGACAGCTCAGATCAGGGGCCATATCATGCCAGCAGAGGATGTACTTTCTGTAAGCTGTCATCCTGAAATAATAAAAGAAAAAAGAGTGTTAAAATTGAATTTTTCTTGTTCATTGTTACTCATGAAACACCTCATACACACTGACAACTTCAGGTGTTAGTTCAGTTTAATCGAACACTGGAGGAGTTACCCGGCTCGTTTGGGCAGGTGTGAACACAGCACTTGGGTGTGGACCAAAAGTGAGACCTAGTTGAAGAGGCAGTTTCAGTCCAGGTACAAGTGAACTGTGGTACAGTTAGTTTGTGGTATGAGTAACATAGATCCAACCTCAACTGCTGGAAACTTTGTACAATTTTTGGATTAAACCAGCTCCTGTAGCCAGCGGCACTGTGTATTATATGTGTGTGCTCATTATGTTCTCCATTCTCCTTTTCAGCTGACTTAGGGCGGCAAGTCTTCTGCATAATGAGTGATGACACTGTGACCGTGGTTTTGGGGTGGGGGTGGGGGGCGGCATCTCACCACAGTTTAATTCATTTATGGAAAACGTAACACACTGTCCTCTAGACGTTGCCTTAAGGTGTGTTCAAATGCTGCCATTCTGCTCGTACATTTTGGTCTGGTATAGAGCCCAAATGAAGAAATACCAATTCTACCAATCGTCCATTTTGGATAGTTAACAAGAAAGAAACAGTGACAATTTCCACATGACTTTTGTTGATACATTATAGTTATTTTGAAATTTGGGAAATATTTTGTTGCAATTTGGGGAAAATGCAACAAAATAGTGACTCATCCACTGATTCAGACCAAAGCAAAAATGCCCTTAAATGACAGTGCTAACAATACTGGAGTCTAGAGCTGTGGTTTCCAATACATTTGTACTTTGTGTTATATTTTACAGATGATAAACTCGGAGCCATTTTTTACTTTTTTTTTTAAAATACCTTCATAATTATTACAGCTTTAGACTCTCTAATGCCAATATTGATTTAAATGAAATATAAACATTAATGTATATGTGCATTTCTTTTTCTTCCAGCTGGTTGTGTGTGGATCAGGGCCAACATTTGCTCCTTCCTCCTCTCATCAATCACACTGCTAATCTAAACTCCTCACATGGAAAGCTCTCTGCTCTTAGCTCCCTGAAATCCCTCCAGTTCAGCCTGGTCCAGCCCTCTACACCTGTCCCGTCCTCATGAACAAGATCAATTGAAACATCCGTCTGTAGCCTACGATTTTCTAAATACAGACGTTTCATTTGAATGTGATGCCTTGACACACGACTAATACAGCTATTACTACCTGATCTGCTATTACTGTGATTGCTGTGGATTACGATCTATTCTAAGGACGCTACCCGCATTAATCTGGATTAGCAAATGTGGTTGTATGACGGAGATGTTCACAGAAATCATTAAGCAAGAACAGTTACCGTGTGAGCGTGAAAGTGTTTCTGCACAGGCCAGAATCGAGGGTACATGTCTCGAAAGCTATTGGTGTGTCTTCATCTTATACATAATGACATTAGCTTGTGTTTAATCACCATGCAGTATCTTAAACAGGCCTCTCTCTCCAGTCTGCTATGGCTTAAATACACGGCAGGTTTAACACATAACTGTATGCATCTTGCCAGGAATCAGATTTGAAAAACTTGTGAAACACGTGAACTACCCTCATTACCGATTAACGGTTAAAGACAACTTTATGTGCGCATAGGCAAAAACCATCATGTACCATGTGGATAAGAGCAGGTTTGGAGGCACTTTTGAGGCTTGTGTCATATAGAAAGTCATACACTTATGTCATCTTCCACCACTTAGCAGCCCTCCCCCTCTTCTACCTACTTCCCACAGCTAATTACGTTTGGCAGGTCTATCCCCCCACCGGCTCTTGGTCCAATCTCCCAAACCCCTCCCCTACGGAAGTGTTTAGCTCCGTTTAGAGTGGCGGGTGACAAACAGCAGAGACTGCCAGCGGGCCATCTGTTCCTGTGGGCTTAATTAAGCCCAGGATCTCATGCTCTACTCTAGCTCAGTGACCACAGCAGCACTGGGAGGGACTCTGGGACAAGGACACCTGTGTGAAAGAATGAGGATAAATGCATTTGCACACCTAGATGTAACAAGCAACAACATATATAAAATCTGGTGTCTGTGGGATACATTAAGGTCCGCGGTGAGATCACAGAGGGAGTGAAATATTTATGCTAACTTGACTATTAGCTAATCATATTGGTGTGATGTGATTATACGGTGACATTGAAGCTCATATCGGCCCATCAGTCCATTAACTGTATAGCAGGTGCCAGCAATTAGGGACACTGACACCATGACACCATGGGACAGTGTTTTTTTTAGAATTTTTTATTGGGGATCAGGGAACCAGCATGGTGGAAACATATGCTTTGTATATTTCTTTTAATTATTTTAAAAATAAAAATGATTTATAACACTGTTACCCAGGCAGATGTCATTTTTCTCAATAATAAGTTAAGGATAGTAGCTTAGTTTAATACTCATTTGGCTAAAAAAGAAAAAAAAACAGAGTTGTACTTGATTAGTTATCCACACATGATTAACAGCAGCTTGCTTCCTTTATGGCGGACAACAAATCTGTTATAGTCAAATGGACTAAAGTGTGGAATTAAAAAAGTGTTATCACACATTAAAATGTAACTTATTTATTAGACATTAATTTCAGCCCCATGCTTTGATCTATTAGCATCGCACAATCATGCTTTTAAAGCCCCTGCTGGTGTGTAATCAGTATTATGTGTAATAAGATTATATTCACTGGGATTTACACCGGCCTTGTATTTAATTTGTTATCTACAGCAGATTTGTGAAAAATGTTTTTGAAGTTTTGATGGGAACTATGAAAGTCAAAACTTCAGCTTTCATCAGGGGGGCCAAATATTTTTGCTGGAAGGCCGGATTTGGCACACAGGCCTCTATTTACCTATGACTGCTGTACGGAGGGCAAAATAATTGACTGAGGAGGGTATGAGATGAGATGGCCCAGGAACACAGGTACAAAGTATCCATTAAATCCCATTAAACTCTTAAAGTGGATAAACTATGACCTCCAGTTAGTATTTGCAAATGAAAAGCAGTTGCTTAAATATATGACACAACAAAACTCAACTGCCAGAAATTTGCCATACCACTTATAACATAGTGTGTCTTCCTTTAACGTCTCTGGTCAAATTAGACAATTGATGCAATGTTGCAAATCAATGCACAGGATTGTTTTATGCTCATATTTGACTTTTATATGATTTCTGAATCAATGTGTGGGAGTTTCTTGATTTGTTGATTTTTATATGTGCTCGATTCGCCTTAAACAAACATTTCCATCTGGTTATTTTATTTATTAACAGTTTCTCAATTGATGAGTGCCATGCACTGTGCCTGCCTGTCCCTGATTAACTTACTGTATATCAGTGCTACTCATTCTGAAGTAGACAGACCAGGGGATGGAAAGAGTACCACAATATCCTCCATTAGCAATACTGTTGAGTCACATATGTAAAAACAGTGAGGTCATGTTTATCACATACAGTATACCTGTTGAAGACTACTCTAGCTCAGGTTAAATTTACTGCAGTTCACTGGACACAGGCATGCTCACAACTCTGTGATGCCTATTAGAATAGTGACCTTTCCTTTAGGGAAGTCTTTTCTTTCAGTCATGTCTTTACAAGTCATATCCTTACAAGTCGAGTCACGATTTATCATAATCTTCTCTGTATGTAACCTGTAAAGTTACCCTGCAACCAAATGAACATCTACTCAGTGAATTGCAGATTTCGCAATATTCACATAAAAGTACTTGTCTAATGCCATTCAGTTACACCTCATGTAGTGACTAACACTAACCCTTAATCCACCTCTGCCAGGATTTGTTTTCATAACAGCCACGTTGGTCACTTAAATGTTGTGTACACTGAGTTTCTGCGGGTTCATCCTCCACCACCACATCCATGACTATTATTAGCTAACTTCCATGCACACACTCACAGGGTGGAAATAGAAATAGTGTCATTCATTCGTCATACTTTTGTGGTTTAACAATTGGCTGTTGCTGGCGTGGCTAGAGGTTAGTTAAGGTAGCTAAGACCTATTTCATGATGCGACCACTTTAACGGTTTAGCTATTATTATGAAATTTTAATTGTTCGTTGTGTTAAACTTTACAAACAACTAAGCAACGCTGTAGCATATTCATTCACGGTGGCAACTGTAGAATTGGAGCAAATACTCTTACTCATTTTTATGTATTTACTAGACATTAACGTAGCAATAGCAAGCAAATTAGCTTATTAGCCTGGTACCGCTAACAGCGAGTCAACTGCGTAGCTTAACGGTGATAAGTGTTAGCTGTCCCGTAACACACTGCGAGTAACTTACTCACCACTTTAAAGATGGCTTGTGTAGTTATGGCCAAGAATCACGTTTTCCTTTATAATCCAGCGCTCATGAAGTGTGGGTTTTATTCACATAAAGGGGTCATAACACAGCAAAAGCTCTCCCCCGGTCTTCACGGGACCGCGTCCAGCCCCTGCAGTGAGTTTTGTCCAGGCACAGACGGGACACTTGTGGCCATTGCTGTGAAACTGCGCCTGGTGTTTTGAGTCGTCTCCCTGGCAACAGTACGACTCTTCAGCGCCCCCTCTCTGCGGGACGTGTAATGACCGCGTTTCACAGGCTGCAGCCAGGAATCCAAAGGTGATTATCAGAGGTCAATGAAGCACACATCTTTTCCATAAGTAAAAGAAGCAGCACAACACTCACGCATATACATTTTTCAGTTATCAGGCTACTATTCAAGTTGAAGAACACAAGTATTAGCAGCAAAATTAAAGTTAAAGTATTGTAGTAAAAGTAGAGTAAAAGTTCAAAACCACTGGTTTCATCTTTAACAATGTGCAGTAGCCTATTTTAAAAACTTGGTATATTATCCATTGTGTCGAATCTTCATCTGAAAAGTAATGTAGTGGTGTATAAAGAATAATATTTCCATGTGAAATGTGGTGGAGTGGAAATATAACCTAGTATGAACCTAGTATGTTTTACTCAAGTAAAACACAAGTGTGTTGAAACTAAGCTTAAGTCCAGTACTTGAGTCAATGTACACCACTGAAAGTAATTATTCAGAAATCCAAATATTACACTGTGTTAGGCCTATATTTGACTATAATTATTGATACATTAATGTGGAGGCATCACTTTAATGTTACAGTAAAGGTGGAGCTTCAAATACTTCCTATACTGATGGGTAGCTTTGACTATAATAATGCATCTTCATTTGTTTGTTAATTATATTTTGTATTAATAATATGAAAGCTAAAAGCTGTCCGATAAACGCAGTACAGGAAAAAGTGAAATAATTGCCATTAAAGTATAAAGTAGCACAAAATGGAATTACTCGATTAGTATAAGTTGATCAAAATTGTACTAAGTGCAGTGCAGTGCATGGTTCATCTACACAGGTATATTCACTTACAATGCTTGATTAAATCATCTCTTGGTGTGTGAACAGACTGACATCTCCCTCAGATTCTTTGTCAATTGTATTGCACCTGAGCATGAAATGAAAACATTCAAAAGCGCAAGTACCTCAAAATTCTTCTTATGGCATTTCTGCTAATGTACTTACTGTAACTCTCCACAGACTCACAAACCTACAGCCAGATCCTTCAACTGGTGAATATACAGCACCTGTAATTTATACTGTATCTCCAAAATTAACTGTCCCTCAAAGATTTCAGCCAGCAAAATGAGGGATGGGACCATTAAATTCTTATTTTTTATGAAGACAGTCAGTAATCACTAATCATTCTGTTATCTAGTTATACTCCGAATTACGTAAATAAATTATGGGGAAACAAACAGACTCTTAGTAAATCTCTTGTTGCTCTGACATTTTGTCTGCCTATAAATAAAAGACACACAAATTGCACTTAAGGATACGAAAAACACTGATGGTAAATTCTACATTCATCCTCACACTGATCCTTTTATATTCACCACACTATATGCACATTCACATAGATGAATTTAACTAAGTTCTTGTCACAGCATTATTAATCATCACTAGCTAATGGGATCTACTGTCATTTCACCTTGCAGAGCAGAACAGAAACTGTCTAATCTCATGCAGCCTCAGAAATATCTTCACCAAAGCCTGAAGCTGCCTTTTTCCTGCTGTATTTTCTATTAGGTTAATCCTTTCTGACACCTCTGCGCTTAACCTCTTTTCCTCATTAGGCTCTCTCCTGCCAGTTCTTAAATACTTATGTTCTTGGAAAGAGAGAGAGAGAGAGACAGGAAAGGATCTTTTACCTTGGAGCGAGTCATTGCAATGAAGCAGTTTCTTATTTGTCTAATCTATGGAAAAGTTTTTGCTCCGTATAAATATTTTGTCTCTGAAAAACTTCATGGTAATGCAGATACATACATTCACATGTGGGGGACAGTATCAACTGAGTAGAGGCCATTATTCATTCACTCAGATTTCATGCACTTCTCTAAGCTCTCAACTTTTAGTGCCAAAGAAGAAATTCACTTTTATTTCTTTAGATATATTTTATTAAAAAAGGAAACCCAACAAGAACTTTTTTTTTACATAATGATCAAGGATTTTTATTATCTTAGTCTCTTTCATCAGTTTCATATCATTACAGAAAATGTTATAGTACAGCGTTGTTCAATGTCTCCTCATTGCTTAATAATTTCCTTAGGAGTGCTGGTCACATATATCTGTACAATATGGTTCTTATTTTTTCTGTACATTTTTTGTGAAGTTGGTTAAAAAGGCTGTCAGCACTTAAAGAAGCTGTTTCTTTTCTTTCTTTTTTTTTCTTAAATAGTTGATCAAATAAAAGATTATTTTTCCCAGGTTCAGCTCGCCCCTGGTTGGGGGGTGGGGGGGTTTTGGAGCAGAGTTTACACCTGGTCACCGTGAATATAAGGAAGCTTCAGGGTCTGGGCAGACTGGGGTGCACCCCCCCCCACCCCTCCCCTCCCCTCCCTCTCCCCCTCCCGACATCACCTCCTTCCCCTGCCCAGGCATTTGGCACTGCGCACATAAACAAGACTCACAAGATAAACAACAAGCAAAGCTCTTTGTGAAGCCATTATGATGCATACTAATGAGAGAAAAACAGAAGTGTCACCTAGATGGGCGCTCAAAAGAGGAAGCGGCCTTGATGGGCCTCCTCTTCCTCTTCGCCGAGCACCATGGGAAATCTGGAGTCTTCCTCAATGTTTTCTTCATTTTCAAAAAACAGATTATTTTTTTTCCACTAAAGATGAGAAAATAATAATTTTCTTTTTTTGTCCTGGCAGGCACCTACAGCTGTCTATTAAAATGCTACTGCTATAGATAAGGTCTAGCATTGAACACACAAAGCAATTGCAATGAAAGGAACAAAGTTGCCTTAATATAATAATGATAATAAGAAGAATAATGATAATAATAATAAGAATAATCATAATAATATATTACAGAATAAATCTCTTTTTATAATTAGATTTTTTTCATTAAAAGTTATATTTTCTTTGTTTGAAATACTATAATCTTTTTAAATTAATTTTTTCATATGTATCTAGGTTGTGATCAAGATGTTGACTATACCTCAACGTTATCCAAATCAATAAAAACTAGCTGTGCCGTTGCATATTACAGAATAGTCAATGATATGTGGACATGCACCGTGAACCACCCATTCCAACCCTCGCTATATGACGCCGACTCTCCGTCCCTCTGTGATGACATCATAGCCGGCCGATGACCATGACGTCAACCACCTCGCCCTTGTGCAGCTCCACGTATTGCTCTGTTTTGGGAGGTAGCATCAGGAGCCCGTTAGCACTGCGCATACTCATCAGCCTGCTGCTCACCTGGTTCCCTGCAGTGAGGAGGGGGGGACAGAGGGGGCAAAATACTTGAAATCAGAGTTCTAAACCATGAGAAAGGGAATTTTTGTGTGTGTGTGTGTGTGTATGTTACATTCTATAATAATAAAACCCAAACTTAAATTCTATGAGTTTTGCAGATAATTTAAATTTTCAAACTGGCCAATACTGAAAGAAGCCAACTGCTCTAATCAGGATTCTTCTGTAATGAATCCTGTGATGGAGCCAGTGTATTGTCTATATATAGTACCAATAACAATCAATGTCATTATTTCTACTCTAGCCTTGAAACTGGTCAGTGTTTTAATCCATTGTGCCTGACTACATAACAATATACCTGATTAAATAAGCTTTCCTGGTTAAAGCTAACTTTGATGTGGCCAGAAAATGCATTGCATATATAGTGGAAAATGTGAGATATTGCTTAGATGAAGTAACTATACTGCAGTGGATGTGTTTGAAGTATTTTATGGACTGGATGTGAAAATGAGTATTATATTGTACTGGTATTGAGTGTGTTACCTGTGCTCTGTGCCCACGGCAGAGGCTCCTGGTGATGCCATGTCAGGATGCAGCGGTGGTATTCAGGGCGAGGGTCCAACTTCACATCGCAAGACAACTGTAGGAAAACCATAGAAAATAAACTCTAATGGCAATGCAATGTAAGATGGATGTCATGTCTCTATATCAAGAAAATTCATAGGGTAAAAAAATATACTGAACTGGCTTTCAGATCATTTTCTCGAAAATTTTCTGGAACTCATTTTATTGTCCCGTTTGGCAAAACCCACCATTCTGGCTCCAACGGAGGCTTAAATAACAGGAAGATTCTCAGTAGAGTGCAGACCATTGCGAAATTGACTGCAGACTAGTCAAGCTTTGCACTCAGTAATATTTAATGTCCATTTAGCATGTTTCCTCATGGATTGATTTTCTGCCAAACTGGGAAAGTCCTTTATATGAAAGTTTCCTGCAGCAGAGTTATTACAGAAAAAAAACTCTCCTTATGGCTAGCATCACAAATCTGGACCATCACCAAAATATAATTAACTTTGGGTATAAGGCTATCAGCCAAACATATCTGTACTTTATCTGTATCTGTACCACTTTACAAAAAGCTAAATGGAAGCAGTGGAAAGCTCCTTCTAGCTTTGTTGCCAAATGTGGACGTTCTTCCAGAATACCATCCAGGATACCATTTGACCTGGGTCTGATGCCATCTGCTGAGGGAAATTATCTGGCTACATCTGTGCTTTCAGGCCATCAGTCCCACCACTAAGTGGCAGTAATGCATTGGAGTCGATTTCTAACTGCTTTATTACTGCAAATGATGTAGCGTAGCCCTCTGGATAGCACCCATGATGGCAAGAGACCAGACCTCTTACTTGATGATGCTAGTTGGGGACACAAGCTGCATCTGCTGGATTTGTATGATATTGTAATGTTATTTTCTTGCTCAACATTTATGAATATTCATAACCAGGGAGCAGGCCTTCAGGTCAGTGTGGGTTGGGATTGGTTTGTCTGCCAAGTCAGAGCAAAAAATGGTGGTCATAAATATGTATCAAGGGGATGATGAAAATAGTATTAAATCATGAGTTAAGATGCAATGGACTGCAATGATGCACACTGAAACTTAAGTACAAACGTAATATTTCCAGGATTCATAAAGTATGATGCATCTAAGTTCTTTGAACTGAAAAGGAGGTGATCTGAATTTCATTTTCTGAACTTATAATGAGATAAAGGCCCTTTTTTCGGTCATGATGGAGACCGACATACTTACTCACTGAGAAATAGTTTTCCTACGGGGGTAATAAAGTATTTCTTCATAAGGCATGATGTTTCTACCTTTTTTTTACTCTTATGAGGCACAGACAAATCTGTTGCGACCACAATGACATCAACATCACGTGTTCAACCTGAAAAGTTGTCAAAAAACAGCCTTAGTGGAGAACATATGTCTGATCATAAACACTCTTTGTGACCACCAGTATTTCAAGACATGATGAACTTTGACTTTGTGTGTCTTGGACAGAAAGTGAGGATGCCCTGGTTAGCCCTGTGGGGGCCTACCCTCGCTTTGATGATGGTGGGCCTAGGGTCCAAAATGCCCTGCATCTTCCTCAAGGCAGGGATGACAAAAAGATTACAGGTGACAACAGCGGACACGGGATTTCCTAGGACGGAGGGGCAGAGAGAGGACAGCAGGAAGAGAGAGAAGAGGAGAGAACAATATATGAGAAACGTCTCTTCAGAACGAGCGGTGTGAATCACTCTTTCTCTCAACTTCACACACTACCTGGGAGGGCAAAGATAAGTTTGCGAGCACCGTCAGTGTCCAAGGTGGCAAATGTTGTTGGGAGACTGAAAGAGAAAAAAAGAACATGTTTATTTTTAATTTAACCATTATAATAATTCATTTATTTATTCTTTAGTGTCTAACATCTTGTTTTAGTTTTCCTATTTCCTGTTATTTGCCTATTTTATGTTTCATTGCTTTAAACACTGCACATTTACACTGGATTACTTTTCTAACCCTAACCCTGTACTCATTCTTCTTTAATTGTCTATAAAAGCACTTGATAACTGTGTTGTGAGAAGTTGCATTATAATAAAGTGGACTAAATTTCTTACCCTGGTTTCATGAAAACACGGCCAAAATGGATCTGAGCATGTAGATCAATATCCAGCACCTGTTTAAGGTAGTCCTGAAAGAGACAATACACAGAAAGTTACTAACTCGAACAGAATACTGGGCAACAATTATGGAAAATCTGCCAAATAGTAATGTCTTAAAGTATGTTTTCATTTGTGTGGATATTTGCAATGCATCGTTTACATCAAATAAAAGAAAATGTGCTGCTTTGAGATTAAATACTGGGTAATGTTACTAGTAACCTATAGTGAAAGAATCACCAATATATTTTACCCATCTATAAGAACATCTTTTAAAAGTGTATGTCACTTTTTTTAATCATCATTTCCTGTTAAATAAAGCTGTCATTCCTCCTCTATGCCACCGGGTGTCAGTGAAGCACAATGTGGTGACAGGACATGTGGACTTTTTGTTACCTTCTCTCCCATGGACACTCCTCCTGAGGTGATGATGACATCAGCACGGCTGATGCCTTCATTCAGAGCGTTGAGAAGGTCATCGGGGCTGTGGGGCACAAGCAAACACACACATGATGTTGATTACAAACTCACAGGAGAGGAAATAATGGAAAGAAAGGGAAATGGAGCATAGAGAGTGTAGTAAGATTGAGTAACAACATTATCTTGGAGCAGTATCAAGACTGGAAATGTTTATGGTTAAAGAATTATTAGAGAATAGATGTGAAGGTGTACTTGTCTCCCACGATGCCAAGATTGATAGTAGGGTAGCCGTGCTCCTGGATAGTAGCCAGCAGGGTGGAGCGATTGCTGTCCCTGATCTTCCCAGGATGGAGGTCATCTTCTGGGTTCAGCAGCTACCGCCACACATGAGATGAAATGAAGTATTAGAACTACTCTTTATACATTCAATAGCTGTCCTTTTTGATGATGATGATGGGTTAAGACCCTTATCTACAAAAATCCTTATTTAACTGTCACATTATTGTTGTATTTATCATGCTGTTTGTACCAATTGGGTCACTTCTAAAAAGAAAACTGGATATGGTGATTGCTAGTAATTGTATTCTGTTTGTAAATTCAGTATTGAACAATACGTCACTGTAACTGCCAGTAAAGACAACACAGCCTGAAATTTCAGATTAGGATCACCCATTTGGTGTTTCAATTGCTTTCAGAACAACTTGCTCAGTGAATTATTTGGAAGTGTTGATATAAGAATACACTAACTGCAGTATGAAGCTATAATCAGAAATCAGTGGATCCCACAGCAACGTTAATGTCTTCTAATATTTCATTCATACATTACAATTTGACCTTTTCTGTTTCTTTGATGATGTGATCTCATGATGAAGAAAACACCAACAAGCACCACTCATTATTAATTACTTGGTTAATTACTACAATTATTTAAGGAAAGTGACATCACAAATTAACATACATCTAATCTAGCAGGTTTATAATGATTTTTTGGGCATGAAGTACATTCGTTACTGTATTACTTGGTTGGTTGTAAACACCAGCTCTGCTCATATATTTCTACGTCATTGTCTTAAGAAAAATGCAGCATTAGTACTGGTGAGCATACCAGAAACCTAAATAGTCACATTAACATTGCTGCACGTGCAAAGTGCTTAAAAATTAGAAGACAAAGGAACCATAACTAATCCTCCATTTAACCAGAGTTGCTTGAAGGAGTTGAGGTGAGGGCAATATGCTACTTCATAGATTTGGAATGTGGCCACAGAGTAGCTGATACACGTTATTTAAATCTAAACAGTGCTGAGAACAGGGTGTTATCTGTGTCTAAAGCCTGCTGAGGATCTCCATGAAGGTTACACACACCATGAAATTTAAACTGTACATCGGTCACACAGAAAATGCACAAATTTGATTCCATTGTTTAAAAAAGGAACCACCTGGTCACAGATAAACACGTTCTGCACAACTGAGAGCACACATGAAACAGCTGAAAGCACATTCTTCTCTAAATGCTGTTCTGGTGTCTGCAGTCGAAGCAAACAATGTTGATTGTGCATAAATATGAATGAGGTGTGCTATCAGAAGAGTTGGCACACAGCAGCTAAGGTTGAACTGTTTTGGCAAATACGGATACAATGGTGCGCTTTTATCTGACAAAGTGGTTTGAGTAGGAGGTATCATTCTGCAAATAAAAATAACACTTTAGATTAAAAAACATTTTTATTTGTCCTTTACCTCATTTCCTGTAGACATGACAGCTACCACAGGGAATTTCTGGACCTCCACCTCTGTGACTCCAACGGTGGCAAGGAGGCCGATCTCAGAGGGGCCCATGTGGGTGCCTTTGGCCAGCACACACTCCCCACGCTTGATGTCATGACCGATAGGCCTGCAACGGGACGGCAAAGATGAGTCACATGAGCCTTAGGTGCAGTGCAATGAGATCTTAACGAAGACCTCAATCTGCAGCACAGATAAATAGCCTAGTAGTATTTGTTTTCCTTTAGTCAAATAGTACTGTAGTGGCAAATATAATACCACATATGATCAAGCTAATATGACCAAGCTATGAATTGCTAATCATCATTAAAGAGCAAACAGCTGCCGGTATTAAAATAAACTGTATTTCCAGTGAACACACTATCTTTCATCAGTTATATACTGATTACAATGAGAAAAGCCTAAAGCTTACAGAGGTGTGCAAACATATACTGTAAATAATATACTTAATAGAATTGTGATTGCATCCTCACTTTAAAGGTCCTGTCTATTATATTTACAGTATTTGATAGCACTGTGTAGTAGTAAAACAGATGTGAGCTGTTAACAGTCACAAACATAATATCACACTAACCTGATGTCCTGCCCTGGGCGAGCCTGTACTAGGATTCGTACCTCCAGCTCCTCTGTGCCCTGAAAACAAAAACAAAATGTCAGATTCATCACAGTGAACAAGTAATATTTTTCATCAGGCTTGACAGACTATACCAGACCTGGGTACAGAACTGGGTAAAAAAAAGAAGCTTTACAGTAACATAGTGCTCCTCTGCCTGGAAACCTTCTGCAAATAGCAAAATGTTGATGACTCTTGATTAGTCTTATTAAGTTATTGTATTGGACTATACTTATGTTTACAGCTATCACGTTGTTTTAAGATTCCATTTGCTTGATTGTATTAAAAATCTTATTCATTATTTTATTTTGGGTTATCTGGTTGTTTCTGAGTAACTCACAGATGAAGATTCCTGTCTTCATCAGGGCACTTTTGTAGTTAAATTAAGGTACAAAAAAATAAAATAGACATGTGTTTATGCTCATTATGAAATTGGTATAACTTGTACCTATATGTATAGTAGATACATTTACCCTTCATGAATAAATGCAGTTCGGGAGGCGTTGACCACAACCCTGACTATGAACATTCTCAGACTTACGTCTTCAGACTCGCGGAGGAGCTCGGTGTCTTCCACCTGAACTACAGCGTCAGCCCCGCAGGGTATAGGGGCACCCGTCGTCACCCTCATCACCTGGCCAGGCATCACTGTGTGGGTGGGCTGCACAGAGCACACAAAAGATAAATACAAAATACATGTCTCAAATTAAATTACAATGAAAGCATGATAGACTTTTAATCTTTAAAAAAATGTGCATTGCCTTTGTAAAGTAAATGTAAACGATAAACTGCGCGCTACTGAAATAAGTCTGAAAAACACTGACACAGCATGTAAAAAAAAAAAAAAGATGCACGTATTGAGCTTGAAAGCAAGTACGTGTTTGCATGTGTGCTGATTTTGTTCAAGATGAGAGGTTGAAGTACTCAATAAATCTCTGTAGCCTACTCTTGTCTCCGAGGTCTAATCTGTTTTATAGTTTGGCAGCACGTTGACTTTCTAGCCCTTCTTAGGAGGTGAAGGACTTTTCATCACTTTCTAAGGGAACACACTAGTCTGCAATTACAGCTGGTCAAGGCATGAGGTGAAGGACAAAAGTGTTTCATTTTCATATACAGGTAGTGAGAATGACTATGTGTGTGCGTGTGTGGGGGTGTTTTTGTGAGAAAGAGAGAGGATGTGTGTGTGTGTGGTGTCAACGTGGGTGCGGACCTGCTCTCCAGCTTGGGACTCTCCGATGATGAAGCGGTCGCCTGGGCCGTCAGCCGCTAAAATAAAAGAAAGATTTAATAGCATCATACACGTGTGCAGCTGAGACGCTGAGTGTATGTGTGTGTGTGTGTAGGAGTTTGTCATTTAGTTGAGTCATTTGATTTCAGCGACAGGGAGGGAAGGATAGAGGGGGAAACTCTGACGTTGGATGTTCCTTAATTAAACATCTCAAAAACAGACACACAGGGTATTTTAAAACTAGCAGTCCTCATATATTAAATCTTTCGTCATACAGTCCAATGCTCTTCTGTAATGATAAACCATGAGGGCAACAACAACAAAAAAAAAATCATGCCCTCCACCCTTTGGTGCACAGGTACCACTCCTTTCAGTATTACTACAGCCGATGAGGGCCAATGAGCAAACAGAAACTTGGGACAGACCTTTATAATTTTCACACACACCCTGAAATAAACCCTTAAACAATACGTGTTTCTGAGTTAAAAAGTTGTTTTTCCTTTTCCTCCATTACGGAGAGTTTTATCTCCAACCTTTTGATCCAGCCACCAAGCAGTTTGAAGCATTCACAAGGGCCTCCGCTTCATTACTTTGTGTTTTTGACATTTACAACTATTGCAGATGCTCCTTTTCTTTAGATACTTCATGCCTTCAGGTGAAGCTGTCTATAGAGGGGAACCCAGTGACCTATGCACTCTTTGGCACCATCAGGCCTTCAGCTATAAATACACTGCTTCCCTGATATCATTTAGCAGCTTAACCAGGGTTAGTATATTCAGCTTTTGGGATTTTTTTTCAACCTCCTGTGACAGGAGAAGATGAATGATGCAGGTTGGTAAAAGAGCAAATACCTGCACTGACTCTGGATAAAGCAGTAGGTTATCAGCTCCTTCCACACCCACAGTCTAGGCACATGTATACCTCAGCAGGCACCAGGCCCTCAGGAAAGATGCATAAAATCCAGAGAGACCTGTGGTGTTCTGCTCCTCCTACTCCATCAACAAGAGCCAAAAACAGATGTTACATAGAGGAGTTTTTCAGCTGCCTGGAGCCAACAAGCTGCCATCCTGTTCTGCAGGTTAACAGGGCCCTTACTGCTCCCCAGGACCCCCAGCCATTGACACTACTTTAAGAAGTTTGCACAGCCATAGGGATGAAAATCTTTGACATCCATGCCTCTAAACAAAGGTTACCCTCAGCGGATTGAGAGCAATCTCTTCCTTGTGATGTCCACAGGTGCTGGCTGCACCAGCTGTTCTTGAGTTCAAACTTAGCCTTATTACAATAAGTATATACTGAGTGGGGATTCACACTTGCACTACAGATGTTTCCTCGCAACCAATTTACAAATGCTTAGGTGTTTACCAGCTGGGATAATTTCTTAAGTTTTAATAGTTCAACCCAATTAAGTAAATCACTAATTTAAAACTAGCTAGTAGTAGATTTGTGACCCCCGTCCTGGCATCTATGGAGGAGAGGCACCTTTACTTCATGTCCCACAGAGCAGAGCCTTAATCTTCCTTCAGTTTGCAGAAGAAGTCTTCCGCTGCTCCTAAGGCAGTTCTCCACTGACCCAGTGTCCTGTTCTTCTCTAACTAGGACAGTCAGGTCATTTATGTAAGAAGAAAGACATACTGGCCCGGTTAGTCCTTCAGCTACATCAATGCTCTGCGGTGTCCTCTTAAGAAAACTCAGCACTGGTTCTATGGATGAGGTACACTACACTGTACTGAAGGAGGCAAGCTCAAGTAGAATGAACTCCCACTCTGCTCCATGAGTGTTCGTCCAGATAAAGGACCTAAAAAAGGCAATAAATATTGTCTTTTCCTTTTTTTGGTGTAAACTATTTTACGGCGTGAAACGGACATCCCTGGTAGATTCTCTGCCTAACCTGGATGCCTGTTTAAAGTATTTCAATTCTTTGTCTTTAAGTCCTAAATTTTAATTTCCTTCTACACTTTACATCTCATGTATATATTATTCTCACAATACTGCCTGAAGGACAGAGCTAGAGAGAGAAGAAGAAGAAGGAGAGGAGAGAGAGAAAGGGAAACATATCTTACATCATCTGACATAAGCTACGGTACTTACCTCTCACAGCATAACCATCCTTGACAGAAGCAGGGAAGGGTGGCAGGTTGTCTTTGGCATAAACGTCCTGAGCCAGGACTCGACCCATCCCATCTGTTGGAAAAGAAGAAGAAGAAGAAGAACATGGGTATGAGGAGAGAAGAATAAGCTGGGCAGGGAGCAGAGTGACAGCTGGAGAGAGAAAGAGAGACAGAGGCAGAAAGCGTGAGAGAGACAGTGCAACCGAATCAGATGAAGATACAGAGAGACATGTGCGCCGGAGGTGTGTATGTACAGTATGTGTGCATGTTTTAGAGAGAGACGGAGTGTGACACAGCGCATCAGGATCTCTCTACATGAGTCACCACCTGGCCAGCACACATGGACACACATATACGCACACAGACAGATGCTCCTATATTTCTATTTCAGCTTTACTGATTCATGTACAACAATAACACAAGTGTTCCTATCCAAATTTCTTAACCGCTTCCAACGTCCAGACAACTAAAAAAAAAAAAACACTCAGGAAACATTTGTGGAGGAAGAACAGAGACTCTGCACAAGAAGAGACAATAGCTCAGAGAGAGTGAGCGAAGGAAAGAAAGACAGAAAAAGACAGAGGGAGAGTGGGTGGAAGAGAAAAATCCAGGCACTAAAATACCTTAAGCTGCTGTGTGGGTATATATAGCATTTCTCTGAGCCTTTATGCTATGATCATGTGGGTGTTAATATGAAGATCTAAGCTTTGATATCAATGAGTTGAAGGGGGGAGGGGGGGTGCATGTGCACACACGGACACCCACACGCATGCATACACACATCAGCTTACAAGATGACAGTCATAATGAGCTTGTGTAAATAATGCATCTCAATCGCGGGAGAAGGCTTATGTCCAACCCTGATATCTTTTTTTAAGTCAACAGCATTTCATCTTATATAGTCTTCTTGTGTACTTTTCACAAACGCTACTCCTTCCAAGCTGCCATTTAAAAGTGCTTGTTAAAAGTAAAACACGTGCCGACTCAAGAGCAAAAATAGAACTGAGATGATGTCTTGCTGCAGGAGGAAAGTGTGTGTTTGATTAGATGCATCGCTTGTACAGTATGGGTCCTGCTTTAAAAGGGGTTACATAATGGTCATTAAAGCATGGGACAGGATGACACCCATCCAAATAAGTTGCTCTAAAAAAACAACATTATGTAAACCGTGAAATTTTTTTTTGGATGTTCTTTCCTTTGTAACTGTACAGATCTTGAGTATAATGTCTTTTCATCCTTCTTTTGAAAATGTCTCCCAATAGAGAATGCTCAAGTTTGCAAGATGCATAGTTGACATTTGGGCAAAGTGCACATCAGTGGTCACCCCAGCACTTTTCTCTGCATAGACCCATTGAGGTACATTTACATGTATCTTTGGAAAACCATAATTCCAGTCTAAAGATGAGTGCAGCCACACATACATAAATGTATGCAAGCAGGTGCACCTCTACACATCTATACGCTCACAGACAGATAACTGGGAATTTTGACCTTTTGGAGTAGAGTGCAGTTCTTAAATATTTAGCATTTACTGTAACTGTCAAGAGTGTGCTATTTTTAAAATGCTTAAGCTCGAAAATCAAGAAATACAAGAGTGATGTAACATTCAAAGTGCATAAATATACTGTACTTGTTTTACACCATTATGATAGAAAATGAACAATATGTATCCACACTTGTGCTATGCAAAAGTATAGCATATATACATACACAGGCACCCATCAACACACTATGACATGGTGCACACACACACATATGCAGACCCCTCTTAATCCAGCGGGGGAGCAACTCCAGCTGTTGTCTGCCTAAATATTTAATCTCTAAAATCCCCTCTCCCTCTCTTCTTGACCCCACTGTCCTCCTCCCAGCTGTGCCCCTGCAAATCCTGCAACCCACTTCCCTCTCCAAGAACATGAAACACCACTTAACACCTGGAGAAAAAAAAAGGAAAAAAAAGACTGTTCCTTCTGCCGCCATTGATCTAGAAGTCATGTGCACCGCAGGCCATTATTGCCCCCCAGTCCTCGCTACTCCCTGTCTTCAGTGATGAATTAAAGAGTGTGTGTTTTCCCCTCTGGCCCTCAGCCGGGCTTTGTGTCACCCTCCTCTGGCACTGAGGCCACTTTGCCAGAAGGCTGACTAGACCCTCAGGTGCTGAGCTTACTGCTGTGTGTATGTTTATGTCTGTTTAGACATGCAAATACAAAATACATCTAACACATCTAAAACAACACAACAAATTAAACACACATTTTACTACATGGAGCTGAAATTATTAGAAAATCAAAAGCCAACAAAGATTTACCAGCAACTTAAACATGTGGCTGAAAATTGAATGTGAATCATTATTATTTTCTATTTCATCCTTTCAACCTGCATTAATTGATTTCTTTGGCCACTTGGGGGCAGCAGAAACAAGCTATAAACACAACACTGACATATTATCATCTTTTATGTTACTATGGCAAACTTTCACATCCAGCACATATGGAGCAACATTAGAATTCATTTAGATCCATGCTTCTGTCAACCTACTGAATTTAAGTACAAAAATTACAGTCTATTTTTATTTAGTCCTGGTTTGCAACTCCTGACCTGTGATGAATAATAATAAGGTGTGTAAATGTGTAATGTTCTTTAAAGGTTTTATTTCTGTGGGTTTTCTGCAAATAACTCCACAGTGATAAAGGCATAAATGTTTTTAAAAAAAATTGGTGCATACAGATGTGTGTGTTGTGTGCACACAAAAGCTCAGGGTGGTTGAAGCGGGACATGTGGATTGTCAGGAAATGTTTTTTTGTTGTATCTGTATGTATCTGCAGGGGGCTGTGTGTGTGTGTGTGTGTGTGTGTGTGTGTGTGTGTGTGTGTGTGTGTGTGCATTTGACTGCCTGTGTGACTGACACTGTGGCCTGCAGACAGACTGCTGATTCAGTGAGGTGTCCAACTGTGGACAGAGAGTGTTTAAATGCTGTCATGTGAACTTAGTGTCCATATGCTCCTACATCAATCTGAAAGGTGTGACACCTCAATATCCCAGCATGCTCGGGAGCTGATACCAGCAGAGGTGCACAAGATCTGCAGTGTATGCGAGTTTAAACGGGGGTTACACATTGGTCCTGCTCACCTCTGTAGTTGATGATCTCAGTGCCCAGGACGGCGGTCATCTCCAGCACAGTGATGAAGGCCTTGTCCATGGAGGTGAGGGGGAAGGGGGACATGCGGTGCCTCCGGGCCACCTTGGTAATGTCCACTGCACTGTGACCTGAGGAGAAGTGTAACATCACATATGGCACCAAAAATCAAATAATATCACAAAACAGGAACAGTGAGTATAATATTCTTGGGTAATTATGCCGTGTACAAAATCACATAATCAGTCGCTCATTCAATATTTTCTACATAATAAACACTTGGCAAAAGCAGATACCAATATTAATACTATCGACACAAGATTTTTATATGGAGAGAGAATTGTCAGCAAGACAAGGCATCTTACTCCTTTAGTGCACAAACTATGTAACACTGACACTGTTTACAAACTATCTGACAGATATCTATAATTTTTTATGAATTGATATATATATATATCATCTTAAACAAAATATACTGTAGTTTACTTTCATCAAAGGTGTTGCAGTATGTAAGTGAACATGCTTTGGACACTGGATTTCTTTTCCTTGTTAGTGAAGTTTAAAGACACTGTATAGTACATATACATATGTCTAACATATTTGGACACTCAGATAAAATCACATCATTTAAAGGAGTTTGACAAAGTCACAATTAAAGCTTTTAATTTCTAAATTTTTAAAACTGTTTATTTTTTTAAAAGGAGGTAGCCCAGGCCACTCACCTTTTGAAATAAAAAAAAAATCATTTGAGTTCTTTATTCAGAGATTTTTAAAGAGTGTGTGGATTGCGGAGAGTGTGGGAGATGATGGAGAAGAGAGAGACAACTCTGCTGGGATTCAATCCCGAGTGAAGGCATGAATGTTGTTCGAGAGGAAGAGAAGTGAACCACTCAACTACCTCTAGAGACAAACCAGTATTTTAAGAATTTTCTTTTGGGCCAAAGAGTGACCAAAAACCTAAAAAAATCCAATAAGAAATTCAGATTGAGTTCCTTGGGTTTGGATCCTGCAGACTCTAAAACACAGGATACAATATGCAAAAATCTAAAAAATGCAATTTCATATAAATAAATGTATGTAATCTAATGTGTTTCTGCACCAATATCACCAAGGCAACTGGATTAACGTGATTTTTTTGGTGCATGTATATCTATATGTGCAATTCAACCACCATGAGGAGGGATTGGCAAGAAATAGCCCTGTTTGTTTGCAGAAGCTGTGAAACCAGCTGGATGATAGAGGTGCTTGATAGCAGCCATGTTGGTCTAATAATACTTCTCTAATAATTCCAAAGGTAAAAGGAACAAAGCAAGGTGTAACTAATGTGTAATCTGCTCTCTCTCTCTCTCTCTCTCTCTCTCTCTCCCTCTCTCTCCTTCTGCCTCACTCTCCCTCTGCCTCTCTGCCTCTCTGCCTCACAGCGAAGAATAGGCGCTGTGCTTTGATTTTCCCTTGACCCAATTTCTCTCCTTTAAACATACACTTACGCTTCCACAGCATATTCTGATGCTTAACATGAGGCTTAACAACCTCTGGCAAAACACCACATACACACACACACACACACACACACACAGACATGCAAACATAACGCAGCAGCCACACACTGACAAACACACAAATCATGCCCGCATTGTCACATCACATGCGCATTTTTAAAATCAGTTTATGTGTGTTGGAGGGTGTACTTGGCAACATATAGATATGACACGTAGAAAAAGAGAGAGTGCATCTGAATTGGAAACTTAGTACTCACTTGATCTTAGGATATTTTCTTTGCTGCTGCATCGTGACTGCACCTAGAGATGGAGAGAGCGATTGGGGGGGGAAAAAAAGACGAAGGGCAGGAAGAAAGAGAGAGCAGAGGTAGTGGTAATTTGAGATAAACCGGGCTGCTCTTTTGACATGCTTGAGATGAGAAGCTGTTTATACAACAGTCAGAAGCAAGAGTAGTGTCACACTACACTGTGCACTTTGTCCTGCTGTTGGGGAGATGGCTGCATCTCCTGCATTGCCATTATCATCACTTACTGTGCACTACATCATCATATCACAGGTGATATTCACACTGATAAATGCACTGACACTATTAGACTAAAGCACTAAAAGGATAAAGATATATATGTATACGGACAAAGGCAACAACATACAGAGTGACAATATCGTATCACAAGGTCATAACAGATGTATTTACTGTGCTACGGTGTAACATCAAATGTAGTGGAGAATGTAGTGTCGAGTATAGATAGTGGCTGTTCAGATGTGGTGCAGGACGGTAAGATTTCACTGGAAATCGCTGATGCTGCGTGGTAGCTGCACTAGCGCTCAACTACTTGTAATCTAAAGCAAGGTGGGGAGGAGAGCAGAGTAGGTTCAAACTCGGCTGAGCTTCCCAAAACCATCTTGAGGCTACAGCTTCGTCCTGTTGGCCATGGTGAGCGAGTAGGAAAACAGATTCAATACAGGAGCTCTACCTGTGATGATATAACTTCTGTATATTTACATTTATATAATATGAGAACATAAATCCCTTGAATCGCAAAATTAAGACCACATTTTCCATAAATCTTATTTCTACCAGTCAAAAAGACGACATTGATACTCCATATTCCTGGAGATGATAAACATGCTGAGACATTGTTCAACATCTGCACTTGTGACAAATTTGCTGTCCCAGTACCAAATTACATACAAATAATTGTGTAGTATATCGTTTTTTCCAGTAGTAAGACATTAATGTAGTTCATTAACTATGAAATGATGCAATACACAAGCAAAGTGATGCTGACCAAACTTGAGAACACCACTCCAATTAACCGTAACAAAATAAGTATGTTTTTATGTTAAAAAATATCTCTCTCTATATGTATTTTTTTTTACAAAAGGTCCAGTCGCTACCTTCTTCTTGAGCTTTCAACCATGTCAGTCTTCATCAGCTGAAAATCTTTTTAACTGCGAGCCCAGCTATTATGATTTTATCCATAGCACTTTCTTCCTGAAAGCTTAAGGAAAAATCAGACTTTGAGTCAGGAATGTTGGTCAAGTAACTATTTCCAAGGTCAAGAAATGGCTGACAACATGTTTAACTTTAAGCCAAAACAGACAGGAAGTCCTAAAACTTCTATGGATTAAGTCATAACTGAGGATGTGTCAATGGATCCAGCTGACTTTCCATCATGTGATGAAGACCACGTGACAGGCTCTGGAAAAAGCTAGTATTTGATTTAGGATTGTGCTGTCAACTAAATAGCTGTCTACTATTTTCAGTTTAAGAATGAGCTCCACTTTTTTTTCCTTTTTTTTGTTTTAACACTTTCCACTGGTGAGCTGCTCATCCATTTCCTTTGTGCAACCTGTTGTGGGCCGATTGCATTCTTGAACAACGCACTCATAAAAACAATCAAGCCGATGTTGTGCGCATACTGACTTCCTAAGTATACTAACTGTGGATATTTCACTCTTTCAGTGTGAGCAGAAAACATATTGAAAATCTGCTGAGAATCAGTCTGTAGTATAGAACTGGGACACAGCTAAGGTTTAAGTTTCATTAAATTGATAGAACAGCACCCTCTTTTTCCCCCCACTGAAATCCAATCAGTTTACACATAATTTAAAGTGCAGTGAACACAATTAGTTGCTCATAAAGGTGAGAACAAAAAGTGTCTATACAGTGGGGTAGCAACTAGTGTTAAATGAACATACCATCGGTCTCCTTTTTCATCTCACCACAGCTGTTAGAAGCTGCCAACCTCCTGATGATCATGCTGTGATCATGATTTTACAGATGATCAGATGTTACGACAACACACAGCACTTTTTAAAATCCTTGTAAGATGCTGTGTTACAGTATGATCATGTTTTTGGGAAGCTCAGCCTTTAAGTGAATAATTAAATAAGTGAAGGAGAATCACAAACTGCAGTTTACAAGTCTACAAGTTTGACATGGAGTTATAATGTCAGTACACACCAAAAGAGGCCAGCTTAGATAAACTAGGTGCAGTGAGTGTATATTATTATTATTATAATAATATATACAGTTTGCAAAAATTCAGGTCAATTTGAACTTACTGTCTATTCATGTAAAAAGGTAAGTATCGGCCAATTGTCAGTTGAGTATTATTTTGATGTCTGTCTACCTGTCAGTCTTTATTTTTGGGGTGTGTTTAGCTCTCCTTTTGCCTTTTCACCTTCTTGCTGGCCTGACCTTCATTCAGATTTGTTGACTGACATAAGTAATTGCCTGGTTATCTGTCAGTCATGTTCACCACTTTCACTCTCTTCCTTTGTTGCTACATCTCAAAATACCTCTGTATCCTGGAGTCATCTGCAATTGACTTGAATCTTTATCACATAAGTTGGGTGTGGGCAGTGTGTGGTGTATGGAGAACCAAAACACCCATGGTGAAGGTGAAGGTCTCTCTACCCACCCACCCACCCAACCCTTTCTCTCTCCTCCCCTCCCTCACCGCCATCGTAACTGGGCTACTGCGACACCACTGGGCACCAAACAGCCAAGGTGAGAGGGTGGGAGATGGGAGGTGGGGCAGGGTGGGTGAGATGGTGGAGAAGGAGGAGGAGGAGGAGGAGGAGAAGGAGGAGGAGGAGGAGAAGGAGGAGGAGGAGAAGGGATGGATAGGCAGAGAAGATAGAAAAAGACAGGTAGGTCGACAGACAGGGAGAAGGATGGGTGGAAGGATGATGATCAGCATGGCGTGGTCCCACAGCCCGGAAAAAAAGGAAATAAACAAAAACAGGAAGCACGGACTAGACAGACTTCACTAAACTACAGAGCCGAGACATAGCAGAAAGGAGGGAAAACAGGAAGAAAAAGAACAAAAACAATAAAGACCACTAGAGCGGCCTGATGGCATCTACTTAACAGACATCCAGCACACCAGACAGAGCTACTGAAAGCAGAGCATGTTAACCGGAGAGACAGAGACAGAGATAGACAGACAGATGGAGAAAGAGTAAGAGAGACAGACAGAGAAAAGGAACAAGAGACAGAAAAAGAGTGCGTGGGAGAAACGGCAGGAAGGAAGAAACCTAAAAGACCGAACAGAGAAATAGCGAGACAAAGAGTGTGACGAGAGTGGACGACAGACAGATTGAGAGAACAAGAAAGAGACCAGTGGCAGTAACAGGGCAACAGACAAATAGAGAGACATACAGAGAAAGAGAGTGAGCGAGCGCTAAAGAGATAGCTAGGCAAGCCAGGAGGAAGGGGGAAGGGGGTGTGGGGAGGGGGAAAGGAGGGGGAGGGGGGGGGGGGACAGAGCGTGGCGTTTGTTTTGCGCGCTCCTCGGAGGAGGGTGAGGGAAGGGCAGAGGGGTGGGTGGGGGCGGGATAGTTACTCGAGAGCTGAAGGTCCTCCTGCGATCATCTTTAAGCCCCTCCAACCTACACTGGAGCTAGTGGAGATAAAGCATCGAATCACAGGCATCAGTGCATCTGTCCCGGCAACCACAACACTACAGACAGACAGACAGACAGACAGACAAGACAGACAAGACAGACGGACGGACAAACAGACAGACAGACAGGCATCCACTACAACAAGCAACCCTAGCAGGACAAGGGAGAGGAGCAGCAAGGAGGGGAACTGAGAACAACAGGAAGAAAAAGAGAGAAACAGAAAGAGTCGTGGGCTTTCAGGTGGCATAATTGCATCCCATGGCAGTCATACTGGAGGTCCTTAGCTTCAACGGTGATGATAAACAGCTAATAGCACTTTGATATAAACTTTCTTAAACTAGTGTAATTCATTTGCAAAGGTTCATTTTTATGCTCAATTAATTTATACCTTGCACTATAGTCGTAACTTTGCAGAGTTGTTTACATTTTCGTCTCCTGCCTCGGGCTCCTGGTTTGATTGTTTTTAATGTGTTTTGTGGGTTTATGTTTATCTGTATAGATTTTTTTAAATGTGTTTTTAATGTGTTCCTGTTATTTTTAATGGCTGCCACAAAACAAATTTCCCCTGAAGGGACAACAAAGTGAAGCGATAATTGTCATTTTGAGATAATGTCATCTTGTTAGCTAACTGGTCAGTGAATTATCAGTGATGGTAATGTTTTTTTACATGGGCTGGTCATTTAACTATTCAATTCATATTCCCATTTAGCTGAGCATAGCTTTATAATTAATTGAATCTGCTCCTAAACCAGATGGTACAACTATGGATGCATTATGACAAGTGGATACTAGACTCGAGACCAGTTTCCTTTCATGACGTCCAGTCCACTGAATAGAACACGCTGATTTTATATTGACATGATGTCAAATGGAAAATTATGAGCATGTACTAAACCTTTTAATGGTTTAAACACTCTGAAGACAAGAGCAATAATTTACCTTGTTTGCAGGTCAAGGTGTCCTGACTTCTTGGTTTGGGCACTAGCTAAGTAATTCATTATGATAGACATAACGGCTATACTGTATGTAACATATAGCCATTATATAATAATGGTAAAAGTAGCTGTTTGTTAAACCGAGTTTATCCATCTCAAGATAATGTTACAGTTCTTTGAATTTGAGCTAAAATGTGAAGATTAACCTACTGTTTTCACTCACTTTCATTTATAACATTACTGAATTGGTTTTTTTTTAACTAACCTAGACCTGCATCTATTTACCAGTGTAGTGTCATCTCTTCATCTAGCTCAGTTGCTCTTTGCACAGCCTACTTCCTGTGGACCTCCATGATGGTGCCAGCTGCAGTTGCTAGGAGATTTGTGCCACAACTGCACAGCCCTCATATAGAGAGAGCGAGAGGTACGATATAAAAAATAAAAAAAAAAGACAGAAAAAAAGACAAAGGTGGGGATTAAGGGAGCTAAATACAGCTACAGCAAGACACAGATCAAACTTGCAGACATTGAAAAGCACATATGAAAACTAACGATCGACAGCTAGGACATTTTCGTACAAGGTGTGCCTTGGTTAAAAAAAGAACTACAGAAGACATCTAAAAAATGTTTTTAAATGACATGATAAACGCAAAACAATTACGTCAGAATCTCACTAACTAGAAAATCTATCTAGCTAGTCTCTTTAAACACAAAGACAAACCCCAAGAATCACACGTTTTCTACTTCCTAATTCCAAGTTTCACATGCTCCTTCATAGTTATGTATCATTAGTCTGTCCTGCTGCAAGGGTTAATGCAGTAATATACAATCACTATTAAGTAAGACACAGCTGAAAACCTTGATGCAGTGTGGAGTGATGACACTAGGACTGACACGGGTGGAAAACAAGACCTATGTATGGCAAAAAATAGCTCAGTAGAAAAGATCATACCATCAGAGAGCCATGGGGGAGACAGTTTGCATATGGAGATGAAAACAGTGTAAAAGCTATGGAGGTGGGAGTGTGTGTGTGTGTGTGTGTGTGTGGAGGGGGGGTTGTTAGGAAAGGAGGAGAATATGTGAAGAATGAGTGCAGAAGCAGAATGTGATGTTGGACGTAAAATGAGGGAGGAGAGGAAGGGGGGGAGGGGGGGGGCAAAAAAGCAGACTGTCAAACACTCTCACACTCATTTCTAATCTACCCTGCAGTCCCCCTGTTACTGGTGAGAGACCGACCAAGTGACAGAAGAGAATGGACTCAAATGAGGGATGTCAACACGCACACATCATACGCACCACCACAAAGAGAGCAGTTTTGAACATTTTAGAAACTCCCTTAGTAAGCAAAAATTGATTATATAAAATCACTGAAAGACAGTTTTGACATATCTGTGATTTGGGATTGACAGCACTCGACCCCTTTGTGATCTTTAACGGCGTGTTGCAGTGTACTGGAAATGCAGACACACAAAGTAGCGGCCTCCTTTGCCAGAAACACTAATCACTCTGCACGCCAACCCTGTCGTCGCCGCGGAAACAGCCTGACGATGGGTTGTCATGGAGATCTGCCAGGAAGATCAATGGCTAGGGAGCGGGGTGGCGGTGATGGAGGTGGCTACGCACGCAGAATAGTGAGCGTGGCCAGGTCAGCGAGACACGTGGCCTAAAGGCAGCAAGCCACCCGGGGAAATCGATGAGGCCAATAGCCAGCCGGCTGAGGAGGCGCTCCAGGAAATGATGGGATGCAACCACCGCGGTGCTGCGCTCAGCACAAAACAAAAGGAGCTGTCAGACAAATTATGCAAAAAAGGGGAAGATTTATCCGTCCGCTGTGAGCAGTGGAGGGCTGTGACAGGGCAGGGAGGCTCGTTTCAGTCGCTTTCAACCACCTTGCCCCGCGGGACGGGGCAAGAGATGGAGAGAGATGGAGCAGAGGACAAAACGCTGGAGCGATAGCGACAGAGTGGTAGAGGGCAGGACAAAGTGCTACTGTGGCAATCCACAGCCAAGTCCTCCTCTCAGGGGAGTGGAGGCACGAGCCTTAGGAGGGGGGGGGGGGCAGTGGGAAAGAAAAAGAGTGACACTGCAGCGAGTAGGGAGTGTGTGTTTTGTCGAAAGGCTTCTGCTCTCCACTGACTGATAGGTTTTTCTTGGGCTCATCTGTTAATCATCACACACACACACACATACACACGTTCACACGCTCAAATGCAGACCAGGCACATACAGACATACATACGTACAGCACAGATATGCTCACACCCTCTGCAGAAACAAAACACTACACACACTAGCCACAAATCACATCCAACGACCAAATGGGTGATGAATGAAAGAGAATGAGTGCTGGTGGAGATCTCGAGAAAGAGAGGCAATGGGAGGAATGTTGCTGACCACTAAAGGTGCTGATACACAGGGCATCTTCAACTCTGAAGGGGTTATAGAAAAGCAAAAGAAATTGCTGCTTTGATTGATGGAATTTTATAGCCAGGAAACATGTTAAATTGCCATGTGTATCACCAGACCACCTCTAAACCTAAATCTAAATAGCCTACGCAATACACACCTCCCCTATATGGGGAAGAATGTGATGTGTGTTTGTGTTGGATATCTGGCCTTCTTTCTAGAATAGGATGTCCCAATCGCACTTTAAAACCAGGTTTAAATTGTTTCTATGAGGCTGCTAATGCTACACTTAACAATATTACCGTGCTTTGGTCCTGGAGTATCAGCAGTAACCTACAGCACTATATGTTATAGCAGGGGGCTGCCCAGTGCAATGTTGCCCTTAAATGGTGAGATCCTCTCCCTTAGCTGCCTTCCTGTCTGTGTACCTGTGTGTTAGTGCGTGTCACTAGTGTGGTCAGGTGCTATGTGGGATGCCGGTGGCCTGCATGCCGGTAAATAAGAGGTTGATAGAAGGTTAGCGGGTTTACCTGGTCCAAGGTAGAGTACCTTGACTTGAGCGTGATGACCTCATCCAGGTGAGCCCTGAATTCTCTCCGTGAGGCCTGGGGGAAGCCACAGGATAGTCACTCACCTTCATACCACACACGCACACACGCACATACACACACACACATACACACACACACACACACACACACACACACACACACACACACACACACACACACACACACACACGGGCAGGCAACAGGCATGCACCCCCACTGATGGTTTTATCAGCACAATATATCAGTGAGCGGTGCTTTTAAATCACAGTAGCACACATTCTCTGCCTACTCTGAACACAAACCAAACCAAAAGCGTATGCACACACACACATACACACACATCTCATGACTAAGCCAGTACTAACCTGACAAACATTCTGCTATCAGATCAAATAAAATTGAAAAATAAAAACAAGATGTGGCAGACAAGTCACTAGAAAACATCCACCAACAACACAACAGAACCAAAGATGGATGAAGAACAAAACCAGTTCAGCACAGCGCTGCTACCGTGATCATATCTCTCAAAATTGTGTGTGTGTGTGTGTGTGTATGTGTGCGTGTGTGTGTGTACATGTGCCATTAGAGGTTAAGTAGTGAACCTATGTGAGTGCTTGACCCCTGGTCCTACCCAAGGCTTCTTTCTGGTTACATTAGACCAGCTGGAGTGGAAGGAACAGAAAAGAGCACTAAAGTGACCTGACCTGTTTACTGCATTTAGAGCATATATGTTGACTTTTGGGAAGAGGCAATAGTTTGAATATTCGTCATATTTGATATTATTTAGAATTATTATCATTTTATCATTAGAGTAAAGCAGATAAAGTTAATTTCTCTCATAACATTTGTGATGGATGAGAATTACAGCTGACACTAGACCATTTTTTGAATCTGATACCAATATTGATATTTTACAATTAAAAAAAAGAAAAAAAGATAACCATATATGAGTTGGTACTTGTTTTTTTAAAGTAAACACATCTGAGGATGTGGATCCCTTAAATTTTGCCATTAAAGAATTGACACCAAACTACTAGGTGGCACATTTTACAACTGAAAAATACATTTAAACAGCTAAGTCTAAATATATCGACAGTCCATCCAAACATATGGATACAAATACAGCAAGAATATTTTAGTAGTAGTAGTAGTTAGTAGTAAATAGTAGTAAGTAAAATATGACACAAAGAATTACAAATGCAGCATAAAATGCATAATATGAAGAACAAAAATATAATAATAATAAACTATACTAAACTACACTTGAATGAGAAACCAAATGAACATTAAATAAACTTCTAAATTATGACACCTTACACATATTTCTGACATGTCTGTAATAAAATGTATTGGTACTTGTTGGCCAGCACTGAAACCTGGATTTTAATAATTGTATAATATAACCCATAAAATACTGTGTATATAACTTTAAAAAACAACTTTATCAATATGGATATATCTGTGATAGGCCAATCAGTCGAGATCTAATATCCCAATATGCCAAGCTAAAAAATGGTTTACCAGTAACTGGTTTACAATTATGTGATATATTTTGAACTTACATTGCAACTCTGCTACCATTATAAAGGATTACAATAACTTTTGAGAAAAGAGATGATTGCATGTACTTTTGGGGGGGCAGATTTTCTATTTAGAAAAAGTTACATAACAACATGTTTAATGGAAATGAAATTAAACAGACTGTTGTCTACTACCACCTTTGAGATTTAATTTTCTTAAATTCTGACTTAAAACTCTTTTCCAGATTTCATTACAGTACAATGACAGATAATCAATGGATTCTAATATCACGTTGGACAAGTGTCAACACTGTTCCACACCCTTTCAGTGAGGCCATGGCTTCATCACTTACAGATCAGAGTCATTAGGCTCTGACCAGAGTTACAAGCACAAGAGAGGCTTACAGCACATTCACTGGGTCTTCTCTCTCTCAAGCTACCGTGTGTGTATGTGTGTTTGTGTATGTGTGTGTGTGTGTGTGTGTGTGAGTGAGGCCTTTTTAAAAAGGAACTGAGGTGTGTGCACAGAGGGAGAGAAACACGTTTTGTTTGTGCAAGCAATATCACTTTCATTCAAATACATAATTCAAGCATCTTTCAACTTCAGTTCTGAGGTTGAAACGCAGTTGAGAAATATGCCAAGTGATGGAGGTTTGTTTATTTTGGTGGGTGTGTGAGTGTGGAAACAAGGCAAGGGTTAGATACAGTATGTGTACCAGAAAGAGGGCAACAGGACATTCTATTAAAAGACAAAACTTGAGTAAAAACATAACAAGACCACATCCACACATAAACATAGAGGAATAACAAAGGATTGTGGATAGTGTGTAGAAAACCACAAAGAGACAGCAGGAGTGTAGCAGGTTGGACAGTACACACACAGGAGGGCAAGGATGGGCAGTTTAGGTGGGGAGCAATCATGCCAGGCAGGAAGTAAGAGGTGCGGTTGGAGAGGAAGGGGAGTAGAAACCGATGCCATGACGATGCCATGATGATGGCCGTAATGATGCATTAGAACACATGCAAGAATACCTCAGCAATGCTTAGGGTGGATGAACAGGAGGGGAGCCGCGCCTGGTGCCGCGAGAGAGAGGAGGGGAGAAGAGAAGAGGGTTAACAGAGCCAAAGCCGGGTTGAGCGGGGGACAGAGGCACACAGAGACTGACGGGGAGGAGCAGACAGCGCCCTCTGTCTTTCAGGAGGACATCTGCATGACAGTTCTCTGTGTGACTGTCTCAGATGGGCCAAGGCAGCCAAGGGCATGACGGACAGGACAGGACAGGACAGGATAGGACAGTACAGGACAGTACAGTACAGGACAGGATAGGTCAGGACAGCAGGTAGGAGTTGCATGGGGTTTCACCCCCCACCAGAGGGACAGGAGAACAGGTTTTATAGGAAACATCACACCTTTTCGAACATCATGTCAAATTTTCATCATGTCAAACGCAGCTTAAATTTGAATGTGTCGACTTGTTTGCGGAGTGTGTGTGTTTATGTTCAACTAACTTGACAGCTAAAGAGAACCCACATATCTTCTGTTTGTATCCACACATCAAAGCCTTTCGTGCTCTGGGAAGACAGTTATAGAAAATCAGCATAGCTTATAATGGGAGGGGTATATCCCCTGCTGAGCGCTTTTACTGAGATCTGAATGACTAGTTGCAATGCCACTATACAGCTCCAGTCTTGTATATGTACTTATCCTAATCCAGGATGTAAGTACTCCTTGTAAGCTGAAACATCGGAGTCTGGAGGACATATGCACCATGTGCTGTGCTCTTGGTTGTACATGGCAAAAAATGAAGCTATGAACAAATTCATTTTACTTCTGGCTCATATTATTTGTCTGAATAAACCAGGACAGAGCATTTTTACTTAAAGTATAGATATGACATATTAATATATGATTCACACACCATCACCGAAGAGCTGCAATACAATAGAAAATCTACACCACTCCAGATATGACGTCATTCATGAAACCTGTATTTAACAAAAATACACAAACAATATTAAAAATGCTTTTAAAAAGCCCAACGAGTCCAGATCAATTGTAACTGATAAAACATACAAACCTCACTGAATACACTGCAACGAGGCTTGTAATCAATGCAGGCATCAATCACTGATCCAAAATGTCTCATATCATTTCTTCTAGAAGATATGTTAAATGAAATAAACCTAGAATCACATGGGAAATAATAAAAAATAACAACTAAAGAAGCCAGGAAAAAGCAGTGTAGTTCACTTCTAGCATTTCTCAAAGTATCACTTAATACTGCTCTACTGGGGTCACTTGTGATTAGAGCACTTTCATTCAAGCTGTGGTAAGGCTATTTTAATAACAATCCATCCACCAAGGCACCTGGATTTTTTTTTAATTCCCTCCACTAATTAAGTTGGAAGGACTTTATTGTTTTCTTTTCTTTTTTTGTGTGTTAAGGAGGCATTTCAGGCAATTACTGGTGGAAAATACAGATGGATTTGTGTAGATTATTATGGACAGATAGCCCTTGGATCATATTTTTGGGCGGTTTATTACATCTGAAGAGAGTCTGACACTCAGCTGCAAAAATATTTCTTTCTTGTGTTTTTAAAAAAAATCAAAATGTCAAAAAGAAAAAACGACACACAAACGCAGCCACCATCTGTAAGGCTTTCTGCTGGTCCATGATACATCCTTGGAAAATCCATTGAAAAACATTACATCTATTCCTTACAAACAGCTGGCATGAAAGCAAGCTCACTATGAATTATTACTAAAGTCATTAGATGATTCCCACCCTTTCCTTATGACACACTAACATTTTAGATTATATACTAAATTGCCTTTTTAAAGTGGGCCTGTCAAGGACATGAGCATCCCATCCCTCCTAATTGAAATGCTGTAGATTCACAGTAGTTGCCCTCATCAAGCTCACTGCTCAGATAATAGATACTGGCAGGAAACCACAAGAGGTTACAAATTGCAACTCAGGAGTGAGCTGTGCAAGGATCTCTTAAATAGTGCAGCAGCAAGGTAGCACTCTTGTTAAGAGAAAGCTCTATTCAACAACATGGACTAAGCACTTTTGTACTTTCTACTTCCGCTACACTATGAAGACATTTAGTTTAGTAAGAGATAGATAGATAGATAGATATTACATTATTTCTGGGCACTGATTTCCTGATTGTAGATTGAGGAAACTCCCAAGTGCACTTTTAAAGCCACTAGGAGCAGAATTTTACATGATTATAACAACCTGTGTGTGAAAATGAATTAGTTCGTTTAGATTCCTATGCAGTTAACTCCAACTGCTAACCAACGGCTTGAAATTATTTATGTTAAATTGAAGTTCATTTGGAAAGACCCAAGGCGCTTAATATATGTTTTGCGTGCAAAGTCAGCATGAAAATGTTGAGTTATTACAGTAAGGTCAGCAATTGCAAACAAAAATAGCTGAATTTTCCTTTAACTGGCACTAAGAAGGGAACTATATTGAAATATTTTCTTGTGTTTATCTTATAAGTCTTTAGACATATAAAACAACTCATGAATATCTGTTATAAGATTACAGTTTCCTTTGTATAAAAACTGAATAATAGATTCAGTTTGATCAGTCTAAACATCTTTGAATGATATCATACTGTACAGATATCATACCGTCATCCAGGATTCTGATGAGTTGCTGTCTTTACTTGTCAAATTAAACTTGTGCGCTGCCAGTGCATTAAATTGATTTCAAAGTTTTGTGCTTACGCTTTTAAAATAGTGAGTTATTGAAAAAGAAAACTTGTTCTCAAACGGCCCTCGACTGGCAGGTGAGGAAGAATCCACACTGAAGAAGCCAAAACAGCCGCTGACCAGAAGCATGTGCTGCATGCTTTATCGTCCGGCCCCGGTTATTCATCACTGCCCTCCCATGGCCATCCACGCGCATTAGAAATTAATGAGCTACTGAGTGAGTTGCCAGTGTGGCAGAGAGTGAGAGCTAACACAGCTGATTTGACAGGCCTATGTTATGCTGCTCACCAGTCTCCCCCGCTTCTCATCAGCAGCCCACATGGTGAATGAGCACACTGAGTACAGCTGGTCAGACAGTCTCATCCATTTCTCTTGCTGCCTTTCATTTCCTGTCTGTCTTTACCCCCCCCCCCCCCCCACCTCCTCTCTTTGTGTCTGACTGTTGGACTCTCTTTTTCTGTCTTGCTATTCAAAGCTCTCATGTACTCTTTCCATTCTCTTTCCGTCGGCCTCAGGGCAAACTGCTCAGAGTCAGTGGGCGTGAGTAACCCAAGACAAATATATCGCATACAATGCACGCAAACTTCACACATCCAGTTGCAAGTTCATCCTGCATGTGTGATGAGCTAAACACACATTTATTAACACTCTAGGACTGCATATATTAACTTGTCGATATTTATTAACCTTTCAAAATAATATAAATTCCAACAAATACACATGGAGGCACAGGCACTCTGCACACATGAACAGGCACACTGGACTCAGTTGAAGTGATTTGGATTTAAAGCCTAAAGCATTTTGAATTTTGTACAGAGACATAAGAGCTCTTTCTTTCTAGTTTTAGCTACTTCCATCTGGTCTCTGCAACAATATATCACACATATATCCACGTGCATCCTGTCTCCAACTCAGCCATCCTGAGCATCTGACATTTAACTTGATGGAATCACTCTTCACAGCTAGATTATTATCAAAACCGCCTTTTTCATCCACTCACTTAAAGCTGATGTCTCTCTTGTTAACTGTGAGTAGGATATAAATGCTTCAGCCTGACATACATGTTTCCCCTTAGGCCTCGTAAAGATTGGACAAAGCAGATTTTAGAAAAAGAAAAACAGGGGTATTTTTTTTCTTTTATACAAGTGAAAAACCTGCTAGCTCAGAATATTTCAACTTGATTCATGTTTTTTTCTCAAATAAAGTTAAATTCTGTCAGCAATTGTAGTGTAGTCCCCTGAGTTCTTCTGTTTCAACATGCAGATGCAAAACAAGCTGATTTCTACTTGAAACAGGTTGAAGTGTCCTTACTGCACTAGAAGATTAGTTGCTTTTAAAAGAGTAGTTTCTGGGAAATATGCTAATTTTCTTTCTTGTCAAGAGTAAGATAAGAAGATTAATACCATACTCATGTCTTTACAGTTAACATGAAGCAATACCACCAGCAGCTGATTAGCTTAGCTTAGCACAAAGGCGATAAAAGAGAGAAAACAGCTAGACTGGCTGTGTCCAAAAGTAACAGTGCCAGGACCTCTAAAGCTGTAGTGTAAAATGCCCCCCTGGTTGTAAGGAGAGTTATGTGACAGTTTCTTGAGACTTCTTGTTCTCCTTGAAGTCACCAGACAGCTAGTGAAGACTCCAGGAAGTCACCACACTCTGCCAAGAAATAGTCCTTTGCATAACTCTACAGCGCAAGAGACATTTAACATATTATTTAGTGAGGTTTCCTTTTATTTAAATTCTTCTTTCATAAGGACAATGTACATTGATCAGCATTTCTGTAAATTTGCCAGTGTTGGCAGATTTTACTACCTTTGTACAGAACCAGGATCTTCCCCCTGTTCCAGTCTTTGTGCTAAGCTAAGCTAAATGGCTGCTGTAGATAGCTCCAAATTTACTGTATAGACATGGAGGTGGCATCAGTCCCCAGTCTCCTTTTTGGCAAGTGAATAAGCGTTCATGTTTTCCAAAATGTCAAAGTATTCCTTTGAGAAAATAAAAATGTCACGACTCAGTTATAAAATGAATTACAATGAGAAGTAAATGTTTGCAGTATACTTGGTACATCCTTACTGTCTTCTAAAAATTTGACTGTCCTAACATGAGCCATAAACATTTTTGGTGTCTCTGCAAAGCACCAGAGACAAACAACTAGCACAAACAGACATAAAAACGGACATAAAATGGCACTAAAAGGCATTTCACAGATCTATTCTAAACACAACACGGGAGTCTTCAAATTTAATCGCTGTTCGTGACATTTAGCTATCAGTGGACTCGTTCTCCACGGCTACATCTATATCCCGCCACTTCTTCATGTCAGCTGTTTAAAGCCATCACGGACTTTTGAAGGTGATGGTTCCACATTTCTTCATCGCGCTTATTTCCATTTACAGTAGCATTGCGGCTAAACTGCTATGCTGGTGACTGGAGGGGAGCACATGATATCTCCAGGGACAAGAAATAGCAGCAAAGGTGGTGGGGGTGTCTTATTTCTCTCTTGTATGAATTGTAAGGTGCTCTGGATAAAAGCAGCTGCTAAATGAGGAAGATCACAGAGAAGGGAAATGTGGATGGAGTGGCTTCTGTTTCTGAGAAGGTGAAAGACTGACAGCATGGCTTGCATAAATGCTGACATACCTCTGAGATTGCCATATTGGCTCACATCCCTCTTCCTCTATGTCTTTATGTAACCATGTGCATTATCTCTTTTAACACTGCAGAAACATCACAGCCATCACATCAGTCACATGAGCTCCTTCATCTTGCTCCCCTTCATCATCCTGCAGCCCCCCTGCTAGTTTAAGCTGGTCAACAGTCCCATCACTAAATTACTCGCCGCCACCCCCAATTCACCCTCCTTCCCCTCTAAACTCATCCATGGCCTGACAGCACCACCTCCTTCAGGCATCATCATCCTCATCAGCAGCAGCAGCACTTGCACACACACACATTAATATGTATACAAGAGCACAAATTATATTTAAAACACACACACACACACACACACACACACACACACACACACACACACACACACACACAGTGCATGCAATGCATCCACCCCCATGCCCACTCAGCTAATAACAAAAAAATCCTTCACTTATTAAAAAGAAGGCACACAAATTACTTCTACACACACACACACACTCACACACACATACATAAGCGCGCACACACACACACACACACACACACACACGCACGCACACACACACACACACACACACACACACACACACCAACAAACATCCCTCAACACTGAAAACCTGTAAACATTCTCTCAGATATGCAGGAGGAAAGACATTACTTACCATCTTCTGCCTGGAGTCGGAACAGAATGAGCTCCCCAGCACATGCACACAAGAACACACACACACACACACACACACACACACACACACACACACACACACACACACAGGCACACACAGGCACACACAGGCACACACACACACACACACACACACACACACACACACAGGCACACACAGGCACACACACGCACACTCACTTTACACACTCACTAACTGGGAGAGGGTGAGCTAGGAGGGGTGAGTGAGAGAGTAAGAGAGTGAGATAAGAAGGGGAGGCTGGAGTGAGAAGGACGCACAGGAGAGCGAAAGAGCAGCGAGGAAATGCAACAGCCAAACAGACAATAAGGAGGAGGAGAACGAGGAGGAGGAGGAGGAGGAGGAGGGTATATCTGCACATACTGTGCTGTGCTGCGCTAAATCATATACGCATGACTGAGGTCCGTGTGCGTGCGTGTCTGTGTGAGTATGTGTGTGTGTGCATTTCCCATGAGCGCATCCGTTAGCACATAAGGGAAATGACGGATGTGACTCTTTCTGCATCCCAACCCTCACTTTTTCACGCTGCTTTTCTTCTCACTCTGCCTCTCTTTCTTTCGTTTCCGCACTGATTTGAGATGGTTGAGTCATGGGGGAGGGGGAAGGGGGGCCTAGGCTGAAGCTGATATGAGGTGAGCTGTTGGACTCACCCTCGGGAATGGCCAGATGGATACAGATAGACAAACAAACAGACAGAGTGACAGACTGTGCAGCATGGGCCTATAGCTAACCAAACTGTCCTCCGTTTACTCTGTGCGTTATCTTCCCCACCTCCCACTCTCTTTCAGTCCCTTGTCCTCTCTAACTCATTAGCTCTCTGTCCCTTACTTTCTCTCTTTCTCTACCTCCCACTCTTTTCCTTCTCTTTTTCTTACCCTTCCTTTCTCACTCACTCCATCTCATAAATCCTCTACACCTCCAGCGGGCCAGGAGACGAGGAATCACTTTTATGAGCCTTGCTGCACTGGAGGAGGACAATAACACATATCTAGTACTACTGCTGCCACACACACACACACAAGCGGTCAATACTGTCAGGTAAAACCAAACGTGAATAATTTCAGCACAGACACAAAGGCATATAACAGGTCCTATCTATCGTTTCCGTTGGGGAATAAACCTTTAAGGAATGATGACACATGCTGTAAAACAGCAGTGGATCCTCACTCGGTGCCAAGCCTCCATGTCCTCACTTGAATGGACCAACAAAACCATCCGGTCACACACTCACTCACTGCAGGGCACGTAAAGTAAATACAGCTCAATGTCATGCATAAAAGAGAAAGGATGGAGTGTAAAAATGTGAAATAATCTTTGTCTCTCTCAGGCTCTGCAGCATCGATGGTATTTTCAAAAAGTACTGTCAATCATGAGCCACAAAACACACAAAGGAGGAGATAAGTTTCTGTGTGCTCATCTTAAATTCTAAGCTGAATTTAAGACGTGTATGAGCCGTTTTGGGTGATGTTACAACTACAGTAGTTTTGATGCCAGTCATGGTAAGATTCAACCTTAAGTTGTAGAAGATGATGTGGAAACCATAAAACTTTTGAAAGGATATTCCTAGATTTCGGGTTTCCCACTGAAGAAAAAGAAGTTTTGACCATAAACTGTCAGGCTTTTGCAAAGTGTGTCAACCAAAACCACATACTTGTGACCAATCAGGTGACACCTGTAACATCCAAGAGAATCTGATTTCAACAACATAGCGGATGACAATCACAAAGGTCATCCGTAGACAGTCCAACATCTCTCCCTTTAAAAACAAACGTTCCCTCCACAGACCCTTAATTAGGTGCCTCTTGTAACATCAGTCAGACATCTGTGCTGAGTGAGACCATTATTGTAGCTGTATTCAACTGTCTGGGTCAAATGTGCTTTATGGCCAATTGCATTACTTTGTCACTTGTATATATGTGCATGAATGTATGCATGGATTTGTTGAATGTTATATGAAGATGTTACATGATGACTTAGTGCAGTGTGTGAGCTGTCTGAATTCAAAATTTTCCATAGGTGATCAAATAGTTTGAGATCTGGTGACTGTAAAGGTCACAGCATATGATTCATACTTGTCACGTCATTCAGAGACCCCTCCTGCTCTGTGCAGATCCATCTTCTCTCATCTTGGCTCTTCACTCATTCATGCAGGTTTGTCTTTATAAAAGTTTGGGCACACCTTCCCATTTACTTGAATGAGAAAGTATGCCAAACTTTTGATTGGTTCTGTATGTGAAGGACAAAATAACACAAAATCCAACAAAAAACAAGTATTGATTGTATGTGTCAACACGCACGCAAGCAGGCACACACACACACACACACACACACACACAGTAGTGACATTCAAAAATGTGCCAACGGGAAGAGTAGCAGGACAAGAGTTACTGTATATGCTTTCCCATACAAACAAACAAACAAACATACACACACATGAACACACACATCAGTCCCCAGCAGAGGTCCTTGACACAGCAAGATAACAGACCCCTGCACCCAGCGGATATTAACGCTGCCACTCCAGCAGAACATACCCCGCTTCATCCTCACAGCTCCAAACAGGGCCAAGGGGACAGCAGGGGGCACAACACAAACACATACACACAATTTCTTCTTGCATCTAAACAGATATGGACAGTATGAAGTCACGTCTCCTGTAGTGTTCTGGGTTACAGGGAGGAGAAGCTGCTGTACAGGCTGCAGATCAATTATCTGTCACACTACAGCTGGCAGATTTGATATTGGAACGGTGCTCCCACATACAGCCAAGACATAAATCATTCATCTCCCTCTGTCCGATCAGTTCACTGTGTCAATGATCTTCTGTCACTACTCATTTGCAAGTGACGATTCTGTGATACGTGTACAGACCAGGCTCAGACTAGGCCCAGGCCAAACAGCATGTGCAGTTTTTTTACGCTTGTTTCGCACACCACGACTATCACATTTGTTTTGACTGCTGTCAGAATTCTGCAAAGGACAGATTACGAAGACTGTCCAACAGCCAGAAAGTCTGTGTGAATGTTGAACAAGCACTGTTTCTTGCCATTAAGCATTGTGAGAGTAGATGAAACAAATGCAGAATAGAACCAAAGTAAACATGAACTGAAACTGTGTGACTGTACCCCATGCTATACTTTAAACACTAGGTGGGTATGGTTCACAACATTAACATTATTAGTTGATGAAGTGATTAAATGGCAACTATTTTGATAATCAACTGTATTAGTTGAACAAAATGGCATAAGCTCATGGCAGTGTCTACAAAGTGAATATAAATAAATTAAAAAAATCTGTTTTTCTTTTGTTTTATATGCTTAATGTTTTGGACTGTTGGTTTGATTAAAAAAAGCAATTTGAAGACATCCTCTCAGGCTCTGGGAATATGTGTATTTCACATATTTTTGTATTTTATGGACTCAAACAGTCATTTGTCATTTAGATTAATTGACAATGAAAATAATCCCTAGGTACAGTCCTAATTCAGATGGTGTCAGATAAGACAGCATGCTAAATTTACTACAATAGAAGTCTAAATTTACAAGTAAACAACACTTTTTTATGTAGAAAACAGCCCACCTCATACTGAAAGCAGGTTTAAAAAAGGTCTTATTTATTTGCCAGCAGTACATATTACAGGTTTGGTATACACATGTAAATATTTATGCATGAGCTTGCCTGCTTGTGCCTGTGTGCATCTTAAAATGCTCTTGTTTTGGCTTGCGGCTGTGACCAGAATGGCAATATGTCCACAGTGAAGGTCATGGACATGGCGTGGGCTGAATTGCACCACTGTATAGTGACTCCTTTTTCACATTCCAGTGGAGAAAGATGAGCTGATTTCCATAAGCCTTGGCCTTAACTCCAAAGCCATACATAAAGCCATTAATCAAAAACCTGCTATAGGACCTGTGCAAAGTGAGCCTGTGTCCTCTAGGTGTACAGCCGGCACCCGAAGGAGTAGTGCAAAGGTACCATGAGAGAGTGAGAGCATTGAATAATTTAATCAAAATAAATGTCGATATCAGTTAAGTTGATGGGAAGTTTGGAACACTTTACAATAAACAGAGCATAAATAATGTATTCACTCCCAAATGCATCAAGGTGTGTAAGCTCTCACTGATTAAACATTAGCAGACGGACTTAAAAAGCCTTATTATTTCGGGTCTTAAATTAAATTAAAAATAAGGTAAAACTTTATTTGCATGCTCTATTGACTAATTGTCTGAAAATAATACTAATAACCCAAAATGTATTTTCACTTGGTGATACATTTTCACCCCAAATAAATGACTGTTTTAGCTTTTATCATAAACAGCAGGATTTGTTGGAGCCTTTATCAAGAAAATAATACCATAACATCTGTAAAAACTCATGCAATAATGTAAGAGTCACCTAAATATTCTTCATCTAAAAACCGACTTGCAGGATTTATGGTCAGTGACAAAACCTGAATGACTTATCAATACATTAAAGTCTGTAAAAGCAGAAGATTAGTTACAGTCAAGAAACGTTTAGCATGTGGCATTCTGAAAGAGTGACAATTTAACTCAGGCCTTGTTGATAAATTATTTTGAATGATCAAATGTAACAGTTACATTTGAATATCTGACAACCTGGGTGTAATTGCTCATATAAAGTGCCACCAGTAATGACTCTTTAAACTTGTTTGCTGATCCTGTAATATTCATTTACATTATAAATCAACAACGCATGCTAGAAAATGAATGAGAAAGTCATACATTTTATATCTGAATACTATTTTTGCTGGGAAAACAGAAAGTTATGTTTTTGTGGTTATGTCCAAGCGTACCAGGAAACATTAAAAAATTCTAACCAAAAGAGAATATGAACAAGACACACAATCCTAACACACACACACACACACACACACACACACACACACACACACACACAACCATCCTCTGAGTCAAAGCCCCATCTCCCATATGCTTCATTAATCCAAACTCACCATTACATAACTGTACTAAATGCTCACAAGAGTGGAAGGGTACAACTAGCCTCCCTGTATTTTGTATTTGTGTACGTGTGTGTGTGTGTACGTGTGTGTGTGTACGTGCACACGTAAAAGACAATGTGACTGTGAGAAAGAAAATTGGGTTACATGAATGGTTGTAGAGATGCTCAGTTTGTAATCCTTTTGTATGTGCTTGCATTTAGTGGGTTGTGAGCTGTGTGTGTGGTGCACATCAGAGTGAGACGGACACTTTCTTTCTCCCTTAAGGATGGTTTTGTTTGTCCAAATTTACTATATGCCTGTGTGTGTGTGTGTGTGTGTGTGTGTGTGTGTGTGTGTGTGTGTGTGTGTGTGTATTCCTAGTTGTTGCTTTGCAGACAGACAGGTTTGGACATCCGTTTTGTGTGTACGCTCTTTGGTCTGGAGGCACACACTCAGGCTTTATGCTTACAGTAACAGCAAAACACACTGCTGAGCTTCTTTGACACATGCATGTACAAACACAATATTTCTGCTTTGGCTTTTGTACAAAATACATAAGCAAATGTATAAACAGACTTCTTGCACATGTAATTGCTCTGTCACTTTTGATTCAATGCATGCTATCCATCTGAAAACACACACACACACACACACACACAAACACACACACACACACACACGGTCCCATAACTTGATAAATGTTTCTTGAGCTGAAAGTGCTGATACACAACCTGTGTGTGTATTTATGCATGTTTCTATTTGGCAGATGAACGTTTCTCTGCTTATGCTTTGCTCTGTGAGCCGTGGTGTTGGGCCTGCTTATACGGGAGCTGCAGCAGCAGCAGCAGCAGCAGCAGCAGCTCTGGCGGTGACAAGATTAAGACCTACTCCATACCTTCTCCTCTGAAAGCCACCACGAAGCGCTGCCAACAAGACCCGGCTAACAAACTAACACAGCAGACAGTGGCACATGAAATGCATCAGTGAACAGAACCATTCTGGCTCTGGCTCCGGGGACAATGTGTACATACTGTCGGCAGCCGCTTGCAACGTGGGAATTTCAAAGAACATATGGCAGCTTGTCGCTGGGAAACAGCCTGTGTCACAATCTACACAATCTAAGAGCTATACCTAGAAAAGCCATTAACTGTCTGTTATCTGCCACGCACAAAGACACACATGTCCAGACACACACGTCATACACAAACACTGACTAATGTGGTTGGCATGTGATCGTGACAGGCTGGTGATGCTTAAACTGGGTCACTGACAAAGGAAGGCTCCAGTGGAGGGACAGGTGTATGTGTATTTGTATGTTGGACTAATGAAGTGTGTGTGCGTGTGTGTGTGTGTGGAGGGGGTGATTGGAGAGGACTACCTCACTGCATCAGTAGAGCCAGCAGCAGCACTGGGACAACAGCAACAGCATTAAAGCTCCCTACTGTCCAATTATTTACAGCTCCACACTCTGTAGCTCAGCTGAGGTCAAAAAAACCTCAGTTAAGTCTAAGGCTTTCTAACCATGATGAGCTGCGTTCACTGCAAGGTGGGGCACAGAGCTCGGAGCAGAGGCAAATTGTAGCAAATGTTTACATAAACTATTTGGGACAGGTAGTGTAGCAGCAAGCAAAATACACTAGCAAACACCATTTATTAATCATGAATGTCTACAGAGCACAAAAGAAGGCGAAGGACATTGTTGGGATGTGGAGGAACCTGAACTTTAAGAAGGGTTTAGATTTGAGAGGGCTTTGAGGACTTTCTTTTTATCCTGTCTGTCTATCACGCGTCACTTTCAAGGCATGTCCCATACAGCTGTCATCTAATTGGCTGTACATTAAAAGGTCAACGTCAAACAAGGTCATAAATGGAATGAGTGAACTTTGTGTAAAATCTGAGCAGCACGCTAAACCCAAAGTGCTGCGGGGAGGTTTCCAGTTATTGCTCTCTTTATGGGGAAGCAACACACAAATGGATTGTGTCACTGATCATGTGTAAAGAGTCAAAAAACATCATATTTCAACACATCTGGTTTCATTCAAGCAAAAGTGAAAGTGAAATATCAGCACCAGTTCTATCAAGATCTCGAAGAGAAATAATATTGATATTTTGAAAAATGCTGCAGTATGTAAATTTTTCTAGAATACTAAAGAAAAAACAGCATCAGTTAAGAAAGAGACAAATCTTGTGGAACAAGGTGTGCAGGATCACATAAAAAGGGGGCTGGTACAGAAGATTCTCATGCTGTTATGTCTTTTATTTATAGGATTGATCTTCTCTTCTTCTCTAGATCTGTACTGAATACTTCCACATGTAGTCAAATGATATATTTAAATAAAACATTGCTAGCAGACTTTTTTAACATTTGTTGCCAGGTTTCACCAACTCTCTGGTGCTGACCTCTCACCACTTTACAACCACCCAAACACTCCTGAGCAGGGAGAGAGAGAAAGACCTATTGATGCTGGCTGCTTGAGAGAGAGAGAGAGAGAGAGAGAGAGAGAGAGAGAGAGAGAGAGAGAGAGAGAGAGAGAGAGAGAGAGAGAGAGAGAGAGAGAGAGAGAGAGAGGGAGAGGGAGAGACAGAGAGAGAGAGAGAGAGAGAGAGCTCGTTTGGCTGCCTCCTCTGTCGCATGACCCGCCTATGCACCCAACCCTCCACCAACATCCCATCCCTCTGTTCCCATGGCAACCCACTCATCTATTCCCATGGCACCTGCCTGCTGTCCGGAAGACACATGGAGACGCGACACTGACAGATGAGGTGAAAGAGAGCAAGAGAGAGACAGAGAGAGAAAGGGAGACAGAGAGAGAGAGAGAGAGAGAGAGAGAGAGAGAGAGAGAGAGAGAGAGAGAGAGAGAGAGAGAGAGAGAGAGAGTGTTGATGCTATTTGGCATTTTAAAAACCTGCAGGAAAAACAGTTAAAACAGGAGGATACTTGGACATTTCATATTACAGTTTGGTTTGGGTTTTTTGCATTGAGAATTTAATTATGTGATTCAATTAAACAAAAAACAAGTTTGCAATCCAAACAGCACTAAGAGACAAGGCAATTTTGGGTAAAAGAGGGACACAGTTCTGTAAAATGTTGAAGTATCCCATTGGAGTGAGGACACACAGAGCTCGCTGTGGGTGTATGTCGGAAACTTCGCAATGTGCTGGATTAAACCTGGGGAATAACACTGTAAGCACACCCATCCAAGCGTAAGAAACACAACCTGCTGTCTCCATAAACACACACACACACACACGCACACCAGCAACAGCGGTTTTAAACATTAAAACAAATTTTACACACAAACGAACACAAAACACACACTTTGCCAAGTTAAGACACTGAGAGAGCGAACCGGTCAGGACAGTGTGTGTGTATGTGTGTGTGTGTGGGTGTGTGTCTGTGTCTGTGAGCATGTAGGGATATAGTGTTCTGAAAATGTATCCGAGATGAAGATTGCTCAGTTTCATCTTTCCTTTTGCACTTAAAAGACTTCTCATCTCTGTTGGCTTAAAAGTTAAGTTCTTCCACTCTTTCATCTATTCTGATGAAGACTGTGTGATACAGTTAAAAGCTCTGGAGAAGGCTAGTATGAGGACCTTGAGTTGGGACTCTTACAGCATGCAATTTTTCCTAGGTCAAGAGTAAATTTTAATGCCTAACTTTTAAGTCAACATGGAAGAGGAGTTGTGAATCAGGCTGAACTGAGCAAACTCTGAGCCAGTTCTAACGACTAATGAAGATCATGTGATACTATTGAAAGATCAAGAAAAGGATAACAGTTTAAAGTAAGCGCTAGGTGTTAATAATGCCAACAAATAGTCCTTTCACAAGGATATAAGTACAACAGTGATGAATCTGTGTTTGTGTGCATGTGTGCGTGTGTGTGTGTATATGTGTTTACTTACTTTAGGTGTGGGACAGGAAGCGGTGGAGAGGCGGGATGTGGCCTGGGCGCGGGGCGACTCCGAGGGAGTGGTGCTGAGAGAGGCTGTATCCCTGGGCAACACCTGCACACCCCGCGAGATAATGGAGTCTGGGATCTGAGATCACACACACACGCGCACACACACACACAAGCGTGCGCAGACACACGCATATAAGCGCCATACACAACATATGCAGGCACACACACACACATACTGATAATGATAATCCTGGAAGACACTTACATACAGTATCACTACAAACCTAGACACACACACACACACACACACAACAACCAGCCCAGAGGACAAATATTCCAACATCTCAGATATGTTGTTGTATGTCAACTAAAACACTCACAGGGTTGATGCAGATGAACAGCAGATGACTTCTAAAATATGACATGACGGCGACAAATAATGTTGAGATATCGGGGTGGCGGAGTCTTACCAACATCCATCTGTGTGGACAATGAGGTGGGATGTTACCCTGACAACAGAGCCATAAAGCAGGGTCCAGGCTGCAGACAGGGCAGGATAGGATGATGGGTATGGAGAGATACTTGATGTTACAAGTGACTGCACACACATACACACACACACACACAACACACAAATGTATGCAGAGTCACACGTGTGATACACATACATGAGAGGGTTATGTTAAAGGATAGATTCACTCTTTTTCAAATCGAAATGATGGTGATGATGATGATGATGATGATGACGATGTCTCTGAATTGAGACATTAGAAGTAATAGAATGTTTGACTATGCACTTCCTGCTTTTAGACAGGAGATTTATCATAGATTTTGAAGGTGTACATGACTTCCCAGAGTAGTTTTCATCCACATTTATAATTTTTTTATTAAGGTACGGGTTGAACAACATTAAATCTATCATTTAAAATGTGTTACCTGTAGCATTCTTTAAGCCCTCATATGTTATGATCAAAATAATTACGTAGTCTCCTGGCTGCCTGGATCCGTAGCAATTCAGCTGGTGTGCTTTGAATCATAATTGCTTTAAAGACTGGTGACATATCTAACAAAACTATGCTTCATATGTTTATACATTAGCTAATTTCATTTTGTTATGATCAGACATCCAATCTACAGTACTTCCTGTAGCTACTTATCTTTTCTCTGTTTTTCTTTTGTTGTCTTTTTGTCCTCACTTCACTGACATTCACTGCATTGTCTTTATACATTATGACAGCACCTACTTCCAGTTTGGAGTAGTAAAGCAGTCCGGCTTTCTCGCAGTATACAGTACAGTACATCTCAGTATGGAGGTGTATATTATATATGCTGCAAATCTTAATCTCTGTAAATGATTTGATAATGGCTCATTGATGTTAAAATGCTACACATAGCACCTTACACAAACTTGCATAAATGTAATGTGTGAACATGTAAACATGACAAACGGCTTGAAATGGATGAAAACTGATCTAAGAAGACCCTTCCCCTCTCCTCATCTCTGTCCTGGTACCTTGGCGGCGATGGATGCAGCGGTGATGTGGGAGGAGGAGCTGTCCTCGGTGGATGCCACGCCGCTGTCCTTCTTCTCTTCATCCTCCTCCTCGCACTGCACGCCCTTGTCCTCCGTCTGGCGGCGTGGCGAACTGTTGGGAGGCGGCGAAAGGGGCGGAGGTGGCGACGGCAGGTCCTCCAGCTCGTCTGCCGCCTCCTTTACCTTCACCACTGCGTCCCGGAGGAGGTCGATGGCGTGCGGCAGCGCTGGCAGGATGAACTGGAAGCATTCCTGGAAGAGAGAAAGGGGAGGAAGTAAGGAAAGAGCATCAGTGACAGATGTCTCACAGTCTGTTATCAAGAGGAAGAAAAAAGCTCTTTGCTCTGGAGGCGAGCTACGAAGACACATTTTGTCCTTTAAATGAGGGACTTATTTCATTCCCCACTGAACAAAAACGTAGAAAAGTAGAGTAGAACTGTAAAAAGTGTATTTCTTTTCAAAAGAAAACTTCAACAGAATGGTGATGACTGCAGTGGAAATGTATATTATCCTACATTTGGAGGAAAATATGTGATTACATTAAGAGGAAACAGAATTTACATCAAAATAAAATGGAATCTGATCATAAAACACAGAAACATCCTTAATATTATTCAACTACGCAGATAACATTAGGAATAAATGTCGGTCTCTAATATAAGCTGGTTTTAGATGAAGGCCTGACTCTTGACAGCACAGCCACCAGGAATACTGTCATCTGCTGTCAATAGAGTCATGTGCGTGATTCAATGCAACAACGGCCGTACGTGACCCTGGTTGCAGCAGTAAAATTAAAAATAAAAAACACTCTAAGTGGTGGAAGAGAACAGCAGAGATTTCCTCCTCTACCTCAACAGATCACAGCGCCTCCCTCTGGCCACATTTGTACTAGCTTGTGTTCCTTCCTTCCTCCTTCCATCTCCGTTTTCCTCTCTGTGTGTCAGTGTGCCTGTGGGCTCCTCTGCTATGCTAAATGCTCCATTCTCCTTACTCCTGAGACAAGAGCTAATCTGTGAAATTATTTATCTTCCTGTGTATTTTAAGCATTGAAAGGATACATTATTAATCGGCCACACGCTTTAGAGCATCTACGCTGGCTGCAAGCGGGGCTTTCAGAGCAACCTCTCCCACTGTACGTCTCATTTTACAATCTGGATTAGATTGTGACGATATTAACCTTGATTTAATTTAAATGCAGTGGATCCACACACACGTACACACACATACACACACACACACACACTAGGATGCACACATGCCTGAAATAGCATCCTCCATCACTGCGTATGAAAAAAAAGGACACGGACTGATCGGATTGGTGTGATGAAACAGGAGGTATGGGTTAATCTGAGTACTGGACCACAAGCCCCCCAATCATTCACCCGTTACCCCCACCCACTCTCACACATACTCCTCTCAAACCCCTCACCAAACAGTAGACTGTTTACACCTCCTTCTGGTGTGTTTGAAGCCACCATCTGAGCATTTTTGGAAGACATGGAAAGGAGGTCCAGGTGGGTTGGGGTGAATTGGAGAGAGATTTGTCAAAAAAAGAAGAAATAAAGAGGAGTGTCAAGAGCCTTGTGACATTCCCCCTTTTCCCGTTTTGTTCTTTCATTGTGTGCTGGGCAAATTTTTAGGTGGTTCTTTTCACCCCCTTGTTCTTCTCCTCTGTTTTGTCCTGGAGGAGAGTAACTGTCAAGAACACTAAAAAGCAGAATCCCTGGATATACTGCCAGCGGATGAGAAACACAAGCGGGAGACAGGGATGGAAGAGGAGGGGAAGGCATTGCTGCTCTGAAGGGGCGGCGGTGGTCGTGAGGGGATGGCGAGAGAGAGAGAGAGAGAGAGAGAGAGAGAGAAATACAGAGAGGATGAGATCTCGAAAGATTCAGAGAGATAGTGGTAGAGAGACAGAGGTTCAGTGAGAGAGCTAAAAGAGACTACAAGAAAGACTGAGACAGAAAGAGTGAAGAAGAAAAGAAGAGAAAAGAGATAAAAACAAATAGACAGTAAGACGGACAATAACAGAAATGAAGTCTTATATCCAAAACTTTTAAGCTAAGTGGATTTTTAAAAAATATTGACATTGTTGTCCTCCAGGCTGGGTATATGTATGTTCACAACTGGAAAAAAAGCAGCAATAGGAGAGCAGTGGTTCCCTAACCTAGCAGTCATCACAAAATTCATCTAAAGGGTTGCAAGTTGATTACAGGAAAAAACATGTCTCTGCTACACAAAATTCAGATTTCTTTTTCAGACTTGAATCTAATCTTCTGCACTTGTTCTTACGGTTTACTGAATACCCTTCTAGCACTAAAAATGATTGATATAAAACAAGGCAAGCAAAAGTTGCAGCTGGTAGAGGTATGGAATGAGAAAACACATTCATTTGTTTTGAGGTTACAAGGTTGGAAACCTTCGACCTGGAGCAGTGATAACTTTAGTACAAAAATCTGTATCCTGTGTCTGTGAGCGTGACAGGGGAGTGATGAGGAAAGATGCTGCATAGACGAGTTCACCAAGTTCAAAGTGTTCACTGCACAAATATATAAAGTCATATACCATACTACTTGTAAAGTACACTATACAATAAAATATATATAATTGTTATTATGCTTTTTTTCATATTTCTTCCCTGGTAGCAAAGGTTTTGTGGTTAGGTATTGGGAACCACTGTCGAACATTATCACTGTGCCATTAGAAACATGTCTTTAAAATAAAGGACTGCAATTTTGAGTGAGTAGAGATGAGATATGGTGGGCAGTGATACACTCCACTGTACTGTGCATTTACTGTTTGTCTTTAAATGAGGGTAAAGTACATTGTCCATGCCACAGTAACATTAATTCAAGCATCCCTGTACAGGGGTTAGACAGGCTAAATGTATGTATTCAGCAAAGGAAATATGATAAAAGATTAGACTTCACCAAGAATCAACAGGGTGAAATTGCAATCAGAGACAAGAAAAGTCATTGCAGTGTGCATATTTGTTATCACAGTAGGTATAAATGTCTTCACATCACTGCAGGAGGAAGCTGCAGTCACAAAAGTTGAAATGCGTAGTGATGAAGTCACCAAATGCCATCAGCTGACCAACAGGCTGAATATCATTCAAACACACTTACTCTCTCATTACCTTGTATCTTAAGTTAAAGGTGGAAACAATAGGCATGTTTTTTAAATGTATTTTTGAGCACTTAAAAAATTCACCAGTCAAAAATTGTGCTTGTTGCTTATTGAGTATGACAAAAGAAAGTCTAAACGTACAAGGATTCAGTGTTTCCTCCTAATATGTATCCATAAAATCATTTACAAAACCCTAAAACAAAATCATGACATTGTTAGATCAGTTTTCATCCGTTTTCATTATATATCCATGATACAATTAATACAATGACGTGATTGAATTCATCAGTATTTATCTGCAGTGTGTATGAGGCCAAAGAGACTAAATGAGTGGCTAAAAGATGCACAGCAGACACTCTGACATAAGGGGCAGTGTCTGGCTGGCTCAGCTGGACTTCCCCGTTATCTTTATGACAGGAGATCATTATAATAAAAGCTTGCAATGGGCTGCTTGTGCCGTTAACTTTAACTGGGGGTTGATGAGGGAGACACTAATAAGGCAGCAGATGGGGGAGAGGTGGTGTAATTGATTAAAAGAAATACTAAAATCGATCAGGAGAAGCGGGCGCGCAACGAGACAGAGACAGATGTGCAGGTCAGCACGGCAGAGAGGGAGACAGATGGAGGGGGAGAAAGAGACAGTAGTGGGTGGACACATGCACACGCACACAAGCGCACACACACACACACATATATTTACATACAGGTTTACATTAACATGCAAACACATGCTAACATACACATGAACAAAGGTATACATGAAAACACGAGCCTGCAGATGTACTGTGCAGCTATGCCTTTGTACATACAGCTATGTCAATTAATCAATTAAATGAATTCACACAGGGACACACACAAAGGCTACACCTTCAAATCCACACACATACTACACATAACAGGTAAGGACTTCATGTAGACATATAGGTCTCGCTGGATGTTCGGGGAAGAGTGAAAAGTAAGGATGACCTTTAGAAGTCATGTTATTAGTACAATGCTAAGCTAATAGCAAGCTAATCCGTAGTTGCAGCATCCAAGAGAGGGTCACAGGTTACCATGTGCCTTACAGTATTTTTGCTTGTATAGAGAAATGTAGTGTAGGTAAAATATTGTTATTAAAATTGAATTTTTCGGGATCTGAAATTGACATAAAAAATATCCTTCACTTCACATAATCTCACTAGTCAGTTGAATCAGTCTCCACATAAAGGACCAGTTCACAATGTTTCAAGTCTGTCCAAATGAACACTGATTTTTCTTGCTGTAATCATTCCTCCAGTTCATACTGACCGTTGGAAGATCTCCTTATAATGCACTCACTATGCCAGTGACGAGGACAAAATATACAGCCCTTCCTCTGTGCAAAAATGTATTTAAAAGTTTATTTGAAGATAATATTAGCCTCCGGCCGTCCAAATGTGCTAAGTCAAGTCAATATCTTTCAAGGTTACTGTCTTTTTAGTGCCGGATTCCTTCAGGAATTTTTATTATAAAGACTGTAACTGTGGAAGATATCCACTTTATTTGACTAAGTCAGGAACCTGAAGCCTAATATTATCTTCAAATAAACTTAAATGAGGACTGTGGATTGTGTCCCCCCATCATTTACATTCTAAAAGCATTTGAAGGGGATCTTCTCATGGTCAGTATGAACAGGAAGTGTGATTACAGTGAACTAAATCTTTTTCAATGTTCATTTGGGCACCTGCCTGCTGTTTTAAGACAGATATGAAAAACTGTGAACCACTGTACGTTTGCATTGCAGCAACTAAATTAAACCCATTGTATCCCCACCATCCACAGAGGGAAGCTGATGTGGTGCAATACACTTGTTAGCAGCTCTTAAAAACATCCTACTGTACCTGGGAGCCTTTCTTGCTTCCTGGTAAGTTAATGATGAGTGTCTTCCCTCGGATACCACACACAGGTCTGTGACACACAAACAGATAAGGCAGATTTGAATGAATACAAAGGCAGAAGGTGCAGAAAGAGTGTGACAAGTCAGTGTAAGCCTGAGTGTGTGTTTCTGACCTGGAAAGCATGCCTAACGGTGTGACGTTGAGGGATCCCATCAGCATTGCCAGAGACATCCCTGGAGCCTCACGCTCTATCACCTCCTTAGTGGCCTGGAGAGGAGAGAGGAGAAGGAGAGGGAGAGAGGAGTGGGGCGGGAGGGTTGGGGGGGGGGCATTAGTGTGATCATAGTGTAACTAACCGTGTGTTCACCTTAAGTATCTTTGGAGTGGTTTAATCAACTGTTGGAGCGTTTACGCTTTGAGTTCAGTTAGTACGGGAAGGTGAGAGTCATGCCATTTGAACTCAAAATGTTGGTGCTGTTTCCTCTTCCATTATAGGTGAGAGTGTAATCAAATTCAAAAGGAATTCAAACAAAAAGATGAATGTAAACATGGACAGCAGTTTAAAATCTAGCCTGACAAATGGACACAAAAATCCATCATGAGTAAAGATACAAGGACTGGAATCTGCCCTATGTTGCCTTAACACTCCAGCTGTTTTCCAAAAAGATATTTCTCAAGCAGAATGCCATATGCATGTGTTTTGGAGTCCTTTCATTATACCACATGTAATGAAATGACAGCAATTTACAGTAGCAGCTGAAAATGAAGTAAAGTTGTTAAAACATACATTTGACAGTTACATTGTAAACATCAGCATCGCAAAGTGAGTAACACAAATTTTACATAAAGGAACAAAAGTAAAAGTGTTTTGAATGTTGTATCACTGTGCCTGAGCATGCAGAACAAATACATTTAAAGTTGCATGGAGGAAAAAAAGACTTAAGGCTATTAGTTAAAATAATTCATTTCATGGACTTTTTTAGTACATGGAAACTGATGGATTTCTCCACGTTCACTTTCACCATAAAGTCTGTGTGAAGGAAAATCAGAGATTTCTTTTAAACATGTTACAAAATAGTTGTTGAAAAAGTGAAAATATTGTGAACTACGTAGTAGGGGAGAACGGGGTTGGTAGTCACACTTTTTACTTTCCTTTGAATTCCTCATAAACCATAAACTGAATAAATTCCCTTTTAATTTGTAATGAAAGCCTAAAGTGTCAGGTAGGAATAGAGTGGGCCGTCAATATGTCTTGTGCACTTGTTATCACACACTATGGGGTTGGTTGTCCCTGTGTTATTTTAATGGGGAAAAATAAAAAATGTATACAGTATAAATATTTAAAATGTTTAGTTTAATTGAAATACAACAACCTAACACATCCCCTGCACCAAGAGAATATAAACAGGAAAAATCATTCCATTAAGTGCCTTTTTTGTCCTTATATATATTCTTAATTACATTACATAACACCATATATGCATATACCAACATGTGACAACCAACCCCGAAGAGAATGTGACAAATATCCCCAACTGGGATTTTTTGCTACCAGCAAAACTACCAACCACATGTTTTGGCGTAGCTAAGAAAAAAAACCTACCTAACTATCGCTCTCTCTTCATACTTTTTTTTGGTAATGATTGCTTTATTATAAACTCATTGTGTAAAAGCCCAGAAGAAAAACACTGAAGAGTTGGATATTTACATTTTCACATGAAAAACACTAAACGTCCTCTCAACTCAATGTCAAGCAGTTTACTCCAAAAATGACCTCTGAAGTAACATCTCACCTAAATTCTGAAACATTCAGTACCAAAACTTTTTTAACAGCGCCCTCTAGGGCCCGGGATCTGATGAATGTGACAACCAACCCGTGTGACAACCAACCCCGTTCTCCCCTACTCAATTGTGGATTTAGAGCATTGAACAGTTTTTCACCATTTCTGTGTTCAGGATTTTTTGGGCAGGCTGAAATGGAGGCTCGATGATATAGAGGGGTTACTACATGGCCGACAAGGCAATTGCCCCGAGGGTGAAGGCCGCAATGAAGCTGCCAAGGACTTCCCGGCAGAGAAGTGAGTAATGTTAAATGCACCGAACTCCATTGAAAAGAAAAGACAATTTAACCCAACAGTGATTGGCGAAGGTTCACTTGTTAACTAATCATTTAAGCAACATTTTTACTGAAACAAGTCAACATTTATCACAAAATATGTACATTACTTAAAAAAAGGCCTATTTTAAATTGTGTATTTTTAAACAGGAGTTTAGTATCAGTGTTGTTAACTCAGTGGAAATGCCCCCAGCATTTCAGAGCAGAGGATGCTGCACATTTTTCCCCAATTTTGAAACATAATTTTATATACTTGGTGATTTTTTTAATCATTCAAATTTGACTGGGTGATTAATTACACATTTTTCTGTCAGAACACATATATTATTGCTTTACACTGACTTTAACTTCCATTTGACCGGGTGCCATCTTGTCAAAAGGAAAAAATCCATGCTTTTAACCAAAGCTCTAACCCAACAACAACATTTGGTCAAGTGCTTTGTGAAATAAAATCCCAGATGCCATGTAGATGATCAGGAAATGCTGATGAATGCCCACACTTCTCCAACAACCCCCTGAATGCATGACTTGAATCAAAACATCAGGACTGCCCTTCAGATATTGATTTACAATCCCTCTTACACAATCCATGTCTCAACTGTTTGAAGGCTGGAAAATCCTTATCTGACCTGTCTCCTCCCAATCTACATCCCCCCCATTAGCAATCGAGATTGATTTAATCTTTGAAATCAATATGGGAATATTGTCTTTTTCATGGCCAGCCTGGCTAATTAACATTTTAATGATGAATAAGTCCTACAGCTCGGGATTTAACAGGTGTTCATCATAGTTTGTGCGCAATATGTGCCTGCTTGATTTAGACAGTCAAGTAGGATTATATTACATTCAAATCAGCGGGGAGGCGTTTGATTTCTAGAGGTTGCTGCTTTGCAAATGTCGTTATCTTTGCATGGATGTGTGCAAAAAATACATATGTTTGAGTGTGTATACGTTTTTGGGTCTGCAGTTGATGCGGCACGTTCCTGACAGATAGATGGCGGAGAAGATAGTGCCTTCTCCTCCAGCTGTGTGTGTTGGGTGCCCTTGAGTTGAGTGACACTTCAAACGCACCATTAAGGAGGGAGAGGGGAGAGAAAAGACTTCAAAGGAGAAGAGCCACTGATGAGCACCGTGGGCTTGGACTCAGGAGAGATATAGGGAGAGAGAGAGAGAGAGAGAGAGAGAGAGAGAGAGAGAGAGAGAGAGAGAGAGAGAGAGAAGAGAGAGCGATGGAGGGAGCGAAGAGAGAGACGAGGAGAAAGGGAAGAGTGTGGGAGGGACTGAGGAGGGGTGAGAGAGAAAGAAGAGGGAAGAGTGTGGGAGGGACTGAGGAGGGGTGAGAGAGAAAGAAGAGGGAAGGAGGAAGAGAGAGGGAGGGGTGAGGCTGGATTCATACTTCATCATACATCATGTAAAGTCACTGATTGGGAGAAAAGGAGATGGGTTTGTTTGATTCAGCAGTTCTTTGTGACATGCACCCAGATGGAGTGTACAAGATATATGATTTGAGCATACATCTTCTAATTACAGGAACAAATGGGTGAGATTTTGTCTTAATTACATGTGTATGATGAGAGTGGGAGGATTTATCACAAGGGCAGGAGAAGGACTTTAAGACTATGAGGGTGCGTGTGGAAATCTGACCAAATGATATCTATTACAAGCCTCCTCTAGCTTTTTTTGTCCACAAAAATCCTGCATGCATGTAAAAAGAAAAGGAGTGTGCTTTTCATGTCTCAGGTCAGAAATTGTTTGAAGTTGACAATTTTGTCCTGGAGCAGACACGTCCTATACTTCCTCCATGCTTCCTGCTCCATAGGCTCCTCCCTCACCAACAATCAATCTACTTGCCTGAGGAGAGCAATTAATTCAAGGATGCATCTATTGGGTGGAAACTAGCAGATTAACCTCCAACCCCTTACTATAGGTTTACATGAGATGGAACTTTAATGTCAAACTATGATATAAACTAAGATATTATTTTTGTGTATATATTCTCAAAATTGTATTGATCAATCTCATTGCACCTGGTCAAAGGTGATTACTGATGTGTATAAATAGAAAATAAAAAGAGGAATGTGTCTGAAAACAACCGTGTGTGTGTATATATAATTTACAGTTCAAAAACTGGCTACTACTGGCTCTTATACTGGCCCTTTATGCCTCTGTCTAAAAAAGCCCATTTTAGCTCCTGTTTCTTCATGGTCCCCCTTCTGATGAGAACACTCAGGATTTTGCATCTTTTTCTCATACTTCACTCAAAATGGAAACTTGTCAAATACATCTATATATGTTCACGCCTGAATCCCATCCGAAATGTGCATGTGGACAATGTGAACAATGACGGAGGCTATTTTTGGGTATGTGTGAACAAAATGAAGCAGGCTAAAGCCTTGATTTTTGACTTGTAGGGAGCATTTAACATGTGCTCACCTCAAGTTCCAGTGTTTAACATAGCCATTTGACATCCAAAGTATAGAAATAAGAGAAAAACACAAAAAGCTTTTCCACCACTGGTATACTGCAGTCCATCAAACCCATCTACACCTCAACATAAAGTATGTGCTGCAAACTTTCAGAAAATAGTACTGCCATAAAATGTCTCTTAAGGCAAAAGGTAAGAGGAAGAGACATGAGGAGAGGGAGATGTTTGTGGGAAAGGAGTGAAATATGTCACAAGGTGTTCAATAACACCAGTGTAACATTTAAACGTCTATCAACCAGTCTCCATGCAGCATTAAAAGAGATCCAGTAAAACTAATTCATGGATGCCAATTTAAAATAGTAGAGATATGTACTGTACTACTGTTTAAACAGTTAAAAATGTAAGGACATATTGGTTAAAGAAACATTAATATTCCCAATTAATGCAATTACAAAAGTAGATGACACAAAGAGCTATTTGATTGGAGTATTGGCACTAAAGTGTCCCATTATAATCTGAACCAGAATACAGTCGTATGTGTCTCGTACACCCTTCAAACACACAGAGACACAGAGAGATATCTTTGTCTCCGGCACACAGGGTTGAATCAGATAGCAGGTATTATCAGTGACTACAGTGTGTACGTGTCTCCCTTCTTCCAAGAAGGTTGTTGCTGTCTACCATGATTGATGAGGACCAATGATACCACTGAGAACCACTACTCAGCCTCTGCCAAACTGTGTCTGTGTGTGTGTGTGTGTGTGTGTGTGTATCTGTGTGTGGGGTTGATTGAGTATGTGTAACAGGAGGAGTACAGCAGTGTAAATCCAAAAAAGATTAGTAAAGTTATTTGGTTAATGATGGCAAGTGAATACAGGCAGACAAGAGATTTAAAAAACAAGAGAGGGACTGAATGTGTAATCTTGCATGGATACACAGCAGTGTTTTGCCATCACAGTACAGTATACTGTGTGTATGAATGCAAGTACCTATGCACTTGTGTATGGTTTATATGAATCCTGCAGTGTAAATGAGCATTTGACTCTGCTCATGTTAATGTATAGTACCCTAGTGTTTCTCCAAGTACTTGCTGCACAAACAAGGAGTCATCATAAATAAAGTTAGGTTAATTATAGTACAAATACCGAAGGCATGTTAAAAATGTCACATAGAATTGTGTGTGCAACCCCAATAACCAGAGGTTGTCACTGTGGAAACACTCAACTAATATAATTCAAATAGAATTGTATTAATTAGCACAGTTAATCAGTGCAAACTATGGAGATATGTCAAAACAATAAAGTAAGTAGGAAAAGCAGGAAATCTAATATTCTGTGTATACTTTTAAAAACCAGTATGGACTTTTCTATCAATAGTCAGTGATGGAAACACTCAACACACCCATACTGACACCTGCCACCCATTATCTCTGAATTGCTTGCAACAAGATCCCATATTTTTTCTTTAGTGAGTCAATAAGGATTTAACTCCTGCCTCTTTATTTCCCATGTGACTGTGGGGCTAATTACACTCTGTGTTAATCAGTGCTGCTACACACATGTGTAAGCAAATGCGTGTCAGCAAAAAAAAAAGAAAAGGGGTTCTCTGAATAAAAGCACAAGCAGCAACAGGAGAGATCTGTCTTTCAGCAGCCTTTCCCTCTGCAGCTTATACAAGTGAAGTCATCATACTTCTATTGTAGTGACATAATATAATTTCCCTTAATATGATCACTTAGCCATAACAGTGTCCAGATTTTACCTCAAGCTGTTCTCCTCTATTCTTATGTAACATTCTTCTATCTCTATTTTAATACTCTTAAAGATTAATTTTATAATTTGCAAACTTCTGAGATACTGCAAACTTAAAATGTGACATAGGAGCATTTTCATGACCGGGACATCAGAAAAGTAAATCTTAAAAACCGATGAGCACTGGATAAGGTGTTGATGTTGGTCACTATTTCATCTTTTCATTCAAAACTGAAGCTAAGAAAAGCACTGGGTAATCTTCTTCATATACGGGAGCAAAATATATTATAAAAATGTCTATTAACACATTGTTGTTCATGATGTATTCAACAAAACATGTACGCCTCAACCTCCTTCATCAGAAAAAAGGTCTGCCCCAAGTGATTGTCAAAAATAATGTATACCACTGGGGGACATTTAACCATTTAGCTGCATCTAGCCAGATTTTGTAAAGTAGCAAATGAAACAAATGTGTAAAAAAAACTGAAAAAAAACCAAGCACACAAAAGGTGCCTTTTAAATTGTCAGATAGATCCACGATTGGACATATTCTAATGAAAAACATCGTAGCCCACCTCTGGCGTGACGTCTCTCGGGGCGAAGCCGGTGCCTCCGGTGGTTAGAATGAGGTTAAGTTCCTTTTCATCACACCAATCCACCAGAGTCTCCTGTTGATCCATAAACGCACACAGTTAGCTATAATTAAGGAAATTACAGGCAGGACCACATAGTTAGATGGTTAGATAGAGATGATCTGGTATAGGTATGTAAAAAAACGGCATACCTTGATTTCGTCAATCTCATCTGGCACTATCTTGTAGGCCGCGATCATACCTCCCAACCTGACGCAGGAAGACAGTCATTAGATCAGAGATACACTTGTCAATGTATTAGATTTCATTGATATGAGCCCTGCAAAGAATTCCGCTTTTTTCTTCTACCCCTTCAGAGGTCAACTAAGGATCTGTGGATGTTGTCAGGACAGGAGTTAGTGTCTTGCTTAATGATGCTCCAGCAGCAATAGAGAAGCTACACCCAGGTTGACCAGTGCAGGGATGGTGTCTATCTTCTCTATATAAACCATCCTGCTGCCACAAGTGGAATGTCTAAGTGTATCAGCAGGAGCAAGGTGCACTTCATGACATTATCAGCTCATCTCTGTCTTTCTCTGCTAGTATTTCCTGTTGCAGTAATAAACATCTCTACCTAAAAAACAGACAGATCCCAAATATGTACCCAAAAAGCTCACGAGTGTGCCGTTTGTCTAACTGAAACATCCTTTGTCCTTCAGCATCTGGCCTCACAATTGGCAAAAACTTCTACAGCAACTTGTCATCTAAGAAAAGGTAATCCTGTGAGTACACAGATGGAGGAAACACAGCAGGGACTTGGAGGATACAGTAAAACTGTGAAAGAAATAAAACAAAAAAAAGAAGCCAGAAAGTGAGAGAGAGACATAGGAATATAGCAGAGAAAAGGAGGAAAGAGAGAATGCCCTTGAACATCTCCTCCTGAAAGGATTTTCCACAGGACAGCCCACTGGAGAGGGAGCTCTGACAAGGACAGAGCTGCTGCTGCTGATGCTGATGCTGCTGCAGCTGCAACCGAGCAGAGAGCCACGGCGACCTCCTGTGGCCGTACTGAGTATCACACCCCAAAAACAACAACCCCAGGCTCAAGGTGAAGGCGCTGCACAGACACCCCTTATGTAACCCTTTTCTCTTTTTTTTCCCAAGGAGTGCTATTTTTGGGAGACTACTGCATCATGTTTCCCCTCCGCGCCAGCCACTTAAACGCCATGATACCCTCTCTCAGACAAATACCCATAAACTCCGAGAACATTATTCAGATCATTCAGATGCTTTACCCGCACGGAGGCTCGGGAACTCTTCACACGCTGGGTTACAAAGAGTGAATCCTGCGCCCTGGAAATATCATTCACCAAATCTATCAGCTCTGCTCAGTTTTTATAGTGTGCAACCGAGAAAGCCGAGAGACACGCTAAAGCAAGACAACAGCAAAATACTGCAGCAAGCATGAACGGAAACGAGGCATGAAACTCAGAGGGAAGCTGTCTGGCTCTGACAAAAGAGGCAAGGAAGTCAGGAAGCATCATTTAAGGAGGACTTTTTCATAAAACACTGCACATGTAGGGCTACTCGGAGCATCCACTGACTTGTGCACCCACACACGCACACACACACACACACACACACACACACACACACACACACACACACTCCTGCTGACATTCCTGTGATAGCACAAGTGATTTACTTCTCTTGATGTGCTTGGAAGGGAGGAGGGTTTTGGCATCTCTCTCTTTCTGCATGTGTGTGTATGTGTGTGTGTGTATGTGTGTGTTCATGCATGTGCATTCGTGCGATTATGTGTTTGTGTATGTGTCTGTGTTACACCTCGGGAGAGTAAAGGAGCTGTCAGGACAAATCACCTCTCTCCCTCTCCTGGGGTTTTTATGCCTCTCTGTTTCAGCCCAAATGAAAATATGCTCAACACAAATAACTAGGGTTCCTTCCCACCGTTTCCTAGGCAACCCCTCCTGTCTGAAGCCTCTAGTTGCTGTGTTGTTCATCGTGAGAGAGCGTGTGAGAGTTTGTGTGTGCCAGTGAATGTTTGTGTTTCTGTTTTTTTTGTAACTATCGGGGATGCCATTTCTGTGTTCTGTGTGTGTGTGTGTGGGGGGGGGGGGACAATATGTTATTGACTGGACTTTTTTTTTTTGAGTGTGTGCACGTTTTGTTGTGTGGGGAGCATCTTAAAGATTTAATGTGATTTGTGCATGTATGTTAAGCATATTGATGTCTAAATATGTCTACACACACTGTGTCTATGTGAACAGACGTGTGTGGTGTGTGTGTGTGTGTGTGTGTGCATTGCTACATAGAAAACATTTGCAGTATTTATATATATATATGAATGTATAAATACATTAAGAATGTTGCTGTCACTACTACATAGCTACATCCATGAAAACAGTGACAGAGAGATGACATGGATGAGATCAACACATGCTGATGTTACTGCATATATGTATATATATATATATATGACTGCACACATTAGATTGAGACACAAAAATCACAATGGGGAAAGTCCAAACACAAAAGTATGAAAGAGAGAAAGTGCAAAACAAATGTTCATGTGTCTGGAGTCTCACTTGTGGCCATCTCAAAGCAACTTGTGCCAGGATCATCAGGGCATCAAATTTACATACAGTAAAGTAAGTACAATGTACTGGGAACAGGGATGTCTTTGCTGAGGTGTAGAAGAAAATTAAAACTTTCACCGCCTGCTGAGAGACGGTTTGAAGATGCTGTCCAAGAGGCTACTATGCAGATAATGAGTTACTTGGCTACAATGTCAAGAAGTATGTTATGGAAGAGCCGTAAGAACACTGACTGCCAAGCATGGTGATGGTGATGACCTGGATGTACCTGGTGCATTGCAGAAAGTGGACTAAGTAATAAACAGAGAATACTGTTTGCTTATTTATACTTGACTTGAATGTTTAGCTTTCACAAGTTTCTCTGTTTAACACATGTACTGTACCCACAAGCATGATTTGTGACATCAAAACTAATAAAGAAGCCAGTCGTGGTCCAGTATGCAACTAACCTGAGAATGAACTTCTTATTGAAGTTAAATTTGAATGACCACTATTTACATTTTCATAAATTCTGGATTTTCAAGAGAGAGAAGAAACACATTTTTTAACATTTTCTTATGAGATAATTGAACTTTTTAGAAGAAAAATCATAAGATAGAAGTTATTATTCAAATATGAGTTTAAAAAAGTATCTTGAATCATGGCCATCCCAAAGAAGTGACCTCCATTTTGTTGAAAATATGTGGTTTTTCCTGCAAGAATAAATCCATGTAAGAAAACCAAGAATTTGAATTCTAACAATGCAGCGATGAACCAAAATCATCTAATTGAGGTGAAAAGGGTAAAGAGACATGCTACTAAATACTACCTGTGCTGTATGTATAATTTCAATCCCTTAGATTTTGCTAGTTTTGCAAAAAACACACAATACATTTTGTGAATGTTTTTTTTTTGTAATAAATAAAGTATACACACACTTTCCGTGTTTCAATTGTCCCAACAAAACAGCTGTAGAAATAATTATAATCCTACATATCCCTTCCTAGTACAATTTTTAATGCAACTTAATGTATAGGTGGCATTTGTGTATTTAGATATGTGGAGATAGTGGCTATAGATATGTGGAGATAGTGTGCCAGGATGAATTTGGGTGTCCTTTGAACTGAGGGATGCCTATTAGAGAGGAAAGGGTCTGCATCTCTAACACCCATCTATGTCTCATTCTACTGTGGGGGGGGGGTTATGACATATAAAGCTCTTCTTCAAACTGCAGGCCAGAGGTATAGTAAGACTGGTATAAAGGCTTTTTGCTCGAGGTGTGGACAAATCCTGATGTGGGCGGAGGAAGGAATGGAAGGGGGAGAAGTGAGGCAAGTGGAGAGAGATGGAAGGGATGGAGGTGAGGGGGAGAGAGCACGGCAGTAGTTTTGGCCTGAAAGCCTGGACGCCACGGCCAATTCTTTCTATGAATAAAAGACGAGCAGAGAAGGGGATAAAGAGAGAAAGACAGAACGACACAGAGAGAGAGAAAGAGAGAGAGAGAGAGGCGCAGAGTGAAAAGAGCGAGAAAAAGGAGGGATGGACTGTCATGGGCACACTTAACAAGAGGGAAGAAAAGTGTGCATGTGTGCATGTGAGCCGGCTGCAAATCTCAGTGGTTGTGGGACACTTCCAGGATGAGACCCATCTGCCAGGGTGATTTCATTAATAATACAAGCTCTTTGTACAGGGCACTCAATCTCACTCTCTCTCTCTTTCTTTCTTTCTTTCTTTCTCTTGCTTTCTAACACATACATACACACACACACATATACACCATCCAGGGAGGAGGGAGGAGAGCCTTGGCCATCTCCTCGCTCCCAGTAGTAGCATGGAGTTGAACCCATTACAGCTGAGTTGTTGGTCCGTCCATATGTAGGAAAGCTCTCAAGGGGTCACCTCTCAACATGTTAGCTGATAGAGGGAAGGATGGAGGGATGGAGGAGGAGTGGACAAACCCACCTCTTCAAACCCCTACCGTGATGAGAGCTCTGAGTGCTCAGCGAGGGGTTCCACTCCCATGATTCCACTCACAGGCACTAAACAACACACACACACACACACACACACACACACACACACACACACACACACACACACACACACACACACACACACACACACACACACGCTATAAAATATTCCACCAGACCACTCCACCCCACAAGCTTTCTATTTATTTACAGCATAAATGTCACCATGGTTCAGATCTGGCATCTCTGACAGCCTTCTCCTTCTCCCATTTCATTTTCATTTTTCCCCCTCTACACCACATATGCCACATATCAAACACACTTCATATATTTAAACAACTAAGTTACCATCAGTGGCACAAACAAGCAGTGCTCATGTGTATTTCAATTACTTTCAGTGTAAACTAAACCACTGTTCAGCTTTGTCTCAGGTACAACCTCAGAATAATCTAGACTTTATTGACACACCAACCAATAATGATCATCTCACACCTACAGTTATTTATAGAAATGTGATATTCTAAAGCTTGTGTATTTGTTGTCTGTTCATTCAAAAATGATAATTCTAGGTATTCAGTTGAGAATTACAAATAAATATTTAACACAGACTCTATAAATTCAAATGAATCAACTTTAACCTCTTAATAATAAATTATCTTTAATTTCATGCATTTATGTGTCCATTCCTGTTTTCGTCATGGCCCGTGAAGCAGTGGGGGCTCGTCTGTTTCGGATCCCCGGCTGTGCTGTGTAATCTGGTTTAAACACAGATTTGATCTCTTACACGTGCTAACTAGTCACATGTTTAGGTCTTTGTTTTTTTGGGAATGTGTTGTTTGCGGTAGGCGGCTTAACAGATATTGACATTTGAACATATCTGATGTTAAGGAAGTGACATTGTCAAGTTCGTCGACCCTGTCGCAAGACAAGATTATATTTGACCAATTCTGTCATTGCATGTTTTTGAAAAGGCCAAGTTTCAAATTCAAACGCACTTTATTGGCATGACATGTCACACTAATATTGCCAAAGCATCAGAGTCAATGAAACAAAATAGCATTAACATAACATTAAGATTGACATACTGTATATCAATTATATACTTTATATTCAATGCATGTATGTATGTCTAGGTTGTTCACTGTCACCCAGGTTGTGGCATGTTTTGTGCCATTTTATAGTTGAAATTCTTATTTTATTAAATGTTGCACATTGTGGGATGCTTTTTTAAATGTACCTTGCATGGCAGATACAGTAAAGTTTAGGGTGAGGTTAGGCACCTTGAACACTTGGTTAAGGTGAGAAAAGTAATGGTTAATTTCAGGTCCATGACAGGAGGTGAACTCCAGTCTCATGTGTGAAAGTCAGATGTGCTACACAGCCATCGACCACCCAGACCTCCTCACACTTACTTTCTGTCTCAATGGGTAAAAGTCACATCACTTCTTGCATTACTGAATGTTAGAGTTGGACTTTAACAGCCTGGTGTAGAATCATTCAATACAGACAAGCTTACTAGTGATAAGTAGCCTCTGTTACTTCCTGGTTAGAACTGAAAAATATCAGCAAAGTGGTGTCATTTTCCAAGTGCATTTTTTATTATAAAGAATTAAATCATAATAATATTTTAGAATAAGATTGAGATAAAATACCACACCAATGTCCCATGAATAACTTTTACACACTACTTTAGCAGTAGCAGCAGCTGTAGCAGTAGTAGTAGAAGCAGATAAGGTAGAAGTAGCAGTAATAATAGAGATAATATGTTATAGTACTAGCAGAGGTTGTGTTGTTGATAGTATGATTATTTTAAAGAAAGTTCATCCACATTAAATGATTTATAGTTATTCTAGTCTTTTTAAAATGTGACTAAAATAATAATAAATAAAATAATAATAATAAAATGTGACTATGATAAAGATATTTTATGTATTGTTTTGCCTTGATTAAACTGAAAACAGTGGAGTGAGGAAAAGGAAAGAGAATGACATTTAACAAAGGCCCCAAGATGGACACGAAATGGAGATGTTGTGCCTAAATAATCAGTGTCTTAAACCTCTACAGGCTACCAAGATGCAGATCCCTGTAGCGCTTATTGGTGCTGGATCTCTAGCAATAAAGGTTTGTGTGTGTGTGTGTATGTGTATGTCTTTGTCCCCTGACTGTCTCCTGACTGTGAAATTGGGCCTACTGTCACCCATCTGATTGACTTGTATCTATTCTTAGCCATGACAATTTGTAAAATTGACAAAGGTTGTTACAACACAAGTCGCTGGAGGGCAGGGACACAGAGCTGGCTCAACTGCCCAGGAGGGAGGCTCACTCAACCTTCAACATGTAAACACACACACAAATACACACATACACACACACACACCCTTGACATACAAACACATATGCATCCAAACATGAGTACTTGCTTATACAACAAGGGTAAAGGTGCATATTAAAAAACTAAGACACACAGACACACGGACACACACTTGTACACATCTGCTTCATCTGTGTGTCCTTGAATCTTCTGCATCATTTGTTTGACCCCCTTCTGTTGCTCCTTCTCTTTTTTGCCACATATCATTTTTCTCCCTCTGACACACCTCAGGATGCTCCTGAATGCCAAACTGGGCAGCCTGATTGATTGCGTGTGCCACCTTGCATGTGTGTTTGTGTGCCTGAGAGACGCTGTGATTATAGTTTATGTTGTGTCCTGCTGTGGCCCCATACTCCCTCCCTCACTCCCTCCCTCCCTCCCTCTCTCGCTCTTTTCCTCTCTGTGTGTCTGTCTATGTGTCTCTGTCACAGCAGCAGTGGCACATTGAGGGCACAGCGTTCCGGCTGGTCAACCTGATGGAGTCGCTGACTCGTGGTGTGGCGTGGATTAACATGGCACGGAGGATCTCAGGCCAGAGGAGGTCAGCCAGAGCCCATCTGCATCAGCTAGCATCATTGGAACACAGTAGAGCAGACAGGGACGCCAACACTCACTGCATGTCCCAGTGTTCAATTTTAATGTTGAACAGCACCCTGTTTAATCCAAACTCAACCCTATCACTTTCTGGGCACATAACAACTATGTCTTTCAGTAGAGTGGACATCACACACATCCTGACTACAGAGCCTCTAACTCTGCATTTACAATGAGCAACACCATTAAAAATAACTTCAAGTCCATTCATTTCCCATAGAGTTCAGCAACAAGGAAGCCTAGCCAATGCACAGAACATCAACAAGCTTGTGATAAATGGACTGTCAACAGCCAATCACACGTTACTAGTGCAGTGCTTGTACAAAATGCGCCTGTTGGGAACAGGCCGATCACTTGGCCTCCAGCTGCTACCTCAACACGTACAAAAATTCATACAGTTGATACGAGGTGTGAACGAGTATATACACCAACAACATGACAGAAACTAACATTCTATTATACAGTGGTGATACAAATAATAGGTGTGAAGTACACTTATAGTAAATACATGTTCTTTTCTAATCTTATGTAAAAGGGCTCCATTTCAAAATAAAATAATGTGCATCCAAAAGTAAAGTCAATTGATCATATTGGGTTCTTAGATTGTTCCAATTTTTTGTGCCTTCAGTTCAGATTTGTGCTTTATCTATAGAGGCACAATTGCCACTGTCTTGGATATGAGACAAACTGGTTTTGAATTGCCCATGGAAGTATTTGCTCTCTTATATGCTTGTAGGAGAGTGGAGTGGCCTCATCTATGGCCTCGCTCTAACATACAAGAGTTAGTTGGCAGATCCCCAAAGCTCCGCCCTGCTTCTGCACAGAGTAGAGCGTCTCACTGATTAAGTTCATCAATATTAAACATACCGTGTGTCCAAATTGCACAAGATTTGACAAGGCACTTCCCCTTTTCACCAGCAATGCATCCACCAAGTGTGGAGTGAGCTGGATGAATGATTCAAGAGATACACCAAGGACAAACATACATACAGACAGACAGAGATTCCTTCTTGTAGTAGTTTTGGGTGTAAAAGTGTATGATTAGTAGATTCTAGTAATTGAAAACAGCAGTGAACAGTGAATTTTTGTAGTAGCATCATTAAAGAGTGATTTAACACCTGGTTGTTGCCTGCTATTGTACCTGTTACCACACCCCACAATGATGTCATGGGCTCCTGGGCTACACCTGTACTGTATCACTGCAGCAAGGTAAGATGTTAAACCATTAGGGATTTGCATGAGCCCATTTTTTCAGGGTCGACTAGTAGGTGGGTATAACCGGTGACTAATCGAATATTCGTTGCATCATTTTTATCCAGCTCTTGCTAGAAAAAGCATCCCTTCATTCATATAAAACCGTATTCAAATGAATTATTAGTTTGTTCATATCTTTGGAATTAAAGAGTACTATCTACTTGCAAATGGATGATCATGTATTGTGTGATCAGTCAAATAAGGGCATCCCAACATCAACAAAGCTGCTCACAGTATAAGCACAATGTAATCTCAGCAGTGTTAGCTCAGCACAGAAAGTGAGACCCCTAACCTTGCCAATGACTTGTTTGACCTTGTATTTTAAACAGGGTCTCATAAAAAACGTAGCTCTGTATAAAAGCAATCAAAAAGAAACACATACATGGATTAAAACATGTTGACATGTGCATGAAAAGATAGAAAAAACATTTCAAGTTTTCTTTCTCTTTAGTAAATACTGTACAAGGGTGCAGTGGATCTTTAATCACTCTCTCTCTGTCTAGCATGACGCACACAACTCTCCTCACACTCCCTCTCTGTGTCACAGACACACACACACACACACACACACACATGTGACACATACATTACACACCAGCCTCAAAATAAACATACCGTAAAGGACATGATGACAAGCATGGATCAATCTAGGGTCCCACAGCAGGGGACTGGTGACACTCCAGTGATATGGACTGGTGTGACATTGTGACGGGGTGGCAGGGCCGCTCCGGCAAATCAATGGATGTATTGAGAATGACTCGGATACCAAGAGGAGTGTGTCTGAGGCTGTGTGTTGGGGGTCACAGTTTGTAGTGTTTGAGTCACAGGATGAGGTGGCATTTCAAAAGGCAATGTGTGATCAGTGATACAAAAAGACTGTAACTGATCAGAGAAAATGTGACTTAAGCTCTACTTATAAATCTTAGTGTCATAAAATCTGACATAATATCTATTTTCTGCTGTGGACTGCTATATTTGGACTATAGACACCATATGGCCAAATTTATGTGGACACATGCCCTCTTAAGTTTTTAGTTCCCATTGAGGAGGTTTTTAATGCTATGATGAACAATGATATTTTAGGCAATAGAGCCTTCACAATTTGTGGTAACGGTCTAAGAAAGACCCTTTACTGTTTCAATATGACAATGCTCTTGTACACAAAGCCAATGTCCATACACAAATGGTTTACTGAGTCTGGTGTGACTTGAGAGCCCTGATCTCAGCCCCGCTCAGCAGCTTTGGGGCTGAAGACTTTGTGGCTGAATGGGAACAAATCCCTGACAGCCGGGTCCCAAAATTAAAATGAGGTATTTGGCAGTTACATTTGGGTGTAATGTTTGGCTTTCCACATAGTTTTGGGCGTGCATTGTCTCTTATTACATAGGTGGATGCTTTGTTTTACACAAGGAGTTTTTAGTGAATAGCTTGTGATTTTTTAAATATAATTGTGGCTGCTTTTTTGTCTTTAAGTTAGGAAGAATTTAAATAAGTGTCATTTATTGTCACATCTATGTTCTTATGACGCTTTTATGAAGCTAACAGAAAACCACCTGACCACCACCTGAATGTCCTCCACTAGAAATAGGCCAAATGAGCATTGAGGAGTCGTTTTAGATCTGCTCAAATGACTTTTAAAAGCATCATTTTAAAGCATTTAGTGCAATTAAATTAATTTCAAGATTTATTCTGTTTGGATTTTGCATGTGACTGGTGGAGATGATTGTTTTCCTGTATGTTTGTCATGCTCTTTTGTCACTGATCGCACCCTCGTTACTCGAAACAACTGCCGATTTCACCTCCTTCAGCTTCTTTGAGCAAATAATGACTTACTGCAGCTACCAAGAGTCATCCTCAAACCAAAGTGTGCTGCAGCTCTTTTGTTGTTGCCATGCATGCTGGGAATTTCTCTCCATAGGGCGACACTGAGCCCCGACATGTTGTGTTGAAGAGATATTTTTAGTTTCTTAGTTACACTCTTGCACAAAAAGGCTTCCTCGCACAAACTCACAGACACATACGCATGCAGAGAGACTGTGTGCATCTTTTTATGCTGTAGATTTAAGGGAAGTCAAAGGACTGCGCAATGGGTAAAAAAAACAACAAAAAAACATGTGTGTGTGAACACAGATTTTCTTTGTCATTTCTGTCCGTGGGCTGAATAGTCTTGAAAAGGCAAGTACTTACAGAGAGGGATCATGGACGAGATCTTTGAGGTTGACGCCACTACGGTCCTCCGCAAGGTTTCGAAAACAGCTGTCACTCACTGGATACACAGAGACAGAGAGAAGCAAAAGAAAATTAAATTAGTATATATGATAAATTATAGTACAAGCATGAGCTATCTGAAATTAAATACATGAGGAATATCATCACAAATAGCTTTTGTTTCATTATAGGCATTGTCCAGGAATTCTCTGTAACAGATGCAAGCGCTTACATGGCATATGATATCCAAAAACTGAAATTACTTTTACTTCCGAAGAAAATGCTTTTCAAGGGCAGTGAGTAAGAATGACTTTCGTTCTAATCGTTGAATTTCCTTTCAGCACAAACCTTTTGTCCTCTTTTTTAAAAATGGTGTCATGATAGCCATGTCTGATTATTCAGGGTGGGAAACTGCAGCTGTCTACAAATGAAGAAATCGAATAAATACAGGAAACTACAAGAAACACATCCAAGAGGCTCCAAATCAAGCACACACTGAAATGAAGCTACGCTAATTTGGCCACAGTTTTGCTTTTTACATTTTGATGCATTGATTCTCACCTATGAATTTCCAAAAAAAAGGCCATAATAAGATGAATTTGAGCAAATAGGGCTTGCCCACTGAGCCTGCTATTAGGTAGATACCTCTGTATTACAGATCTTGTCTGCTGTTTCATCATTGCTACATTGACTGCAGCCTTGTGTTTCCCCCCGCATTACAATACCACTCAATGGTTTGGATATACTTTCTCATTCCAATGAATGGTAAGGTGTGCTCAAATCTTTTGACCAGTACCGTATGCTGATAATCAAATATGATCACAATGTGAATAAAGCAGACACGACATCCCAACCCTCCCACTCTCACTGAGCACACATTCTGATCCCGCTGAGCCGACATGAAGACACACCTTCATCGTCTCCAACCTTATAAAATCACAGTGGCCCCTCGACTGCAGAGCAGGTGCGAGCCACATGAGTCATCATGGTGATCACAGACAGATAGAGTGATGGATAGAGTAGGATAGGGAGAAAGATGAAGACATGGAGAGAGGGAAATTGAAAATAAAAAAGCGAGAGAAGAAATAAAGAGACAGACGAGGGGCCAAATGTGAACCGTCCAAAACAGATGCAGAATGATGCACAGCAGGGTGATGGTGGTGGTGCAGAGAACTTGTTTCAAAAAACTTGATGCACTAGTTGTAGACAAGACTGAAAATGTCATGATGGCACTCCAATAAAGAGCCATGATCCATGAATGAGAGGAGGGGCAGAGGCAAAGTGTGAGTGGACGGGTGAAGCAAGAGTGGTGTAAAAAATCGAATCGTGGTGGTAATGGGGGAGAGAAGTATAGAAAAGGGAATATGCAAGACAGCTGGAGATAGAGCTGAGGGAAAATGGTGGATAGAAAGGATGAAAAGTATGAAAAATAGAGAGAAGGAAGGGATTTTTTAAAGAGTGAAGAAAGGGGAAGGGTGATGAGGAGAAAAGGAGTGCCGTAGGGGCAGCAATGTGGAGACAGAGGTAAACAGAGGGTGCAGGACGTTGCTCTGGGCTCTGGCAAATAAATGGGAGAGTGCTGACATTTGCACACCGAGCCAGCTCAGAAAGAGAGAAAGAGAGGGAGAAACAAGAGACAGAAGACTGCACGAGGAGGGAAGTGGGGGTGGTGGGGGGTGGTGGAGGGGGCGAGATATAGCGAGAAAAAAGGTTGAGGGAGGAGAGAAAAAGGGGAGCAAGCACTTGGAATACATACTATCCCTGGCTTTAGAGGGGCACTGCTGCATAAGTGCATGTGTGTGTGTTTGTGTGTATGTGTGCGTGAAGAGGGAACTTCCTTCAAGACTGCAGTATTCCTTACAGACACACACACTCACACACACACACAGAGCCCTCCTCAGTCTTTCTCTCCCAGCTACCCCTTGATCTAAAAATAGCCGTTCCACTCTCCTACAAGAGGCAGCAACCATTCTGAACCAATCAACACGCTCTGTCAAAGGCATCGGTACCCACCACCCCTCGATGTGTGTGAGTGTGTGCGCACACATGTGTGTGTGTGCATGTGTGCAACAAGGGGAACTCCTGACTAAAGGCAATAAAAATTGCCCCTCCCCGCTGCACCGGTTCATAGAAATGGTGTAAAGGCGATCCCTTCTAGAAAACAATAGCATGGAAAAGAAACAGAAAGAGTGAGAGGGAGAACAGGCGGGGGAAAAAAGAGGGAGAGAAAGAGTGAGAGTGGAAGAGAGAGAGAGAGATCTGGCTGCAGTTGAAACAAGCTTCAAAGGAATATTAATGTGATCCTGTGCAAGAGCTGAAGACAGGGGAAGAGAAGGGGGAAGAGGGAGGGAGGGTGAAGGAAGAGTGAGAGGGGAGGGGGAGAAAGGTGCGCAAGAATTCATGATGCTGCTCCCTCCTGCCTCTCAAGCTCCGCCTATGCACCTTTGTCCAGGTAAATCTGCAGCTTAGCTATCATCGCATGCACATAAACACCGCTGCACCTTGCATCATTTCTGTTGTCTGTCCCAAAACCCGCAAGGTATGAGCAACCTGGGATTTAATCATCAGAGCAGATGTTGACTCAGCTTCCTAACCCTGGGTGGACCAATGAGATCACCCAGCAGCAGACGAGTGACGCTCTACTCCCAGGTCATGGTGAATATAGCACACAGACCATATGAAGATGCAATGCAATGACCCTATGTCACTCTGGAGGGCGCTATTCCCCACAGGACACAGCAAGCTAAAGGTCAATGCTTCTGCATGGCTTAACAACCACTTGGTGACAGACAGCAAAGGCCAGACAGACTGTTGTCAGAGCTCATTCAGACGCCAGACTACACGTACAGATCATGCTGCTATTCTATGGGCTTTCATTTGAAGACAAACAGAAGCTTAGGTCTTGTCATTGCAACTTCATATTTAAGGCCGTTTTTCATCATCTAGCATTCCTGATATCAAGTGCAGCCAAGAATTGCACTTATAGCTGCATACTCTTGCTCCAGTCAGCTTCATGTTGTGTATTACAAAGCTACTAAAAATAGTAATAAGGATTAACTAGTAAAATGATAACCACAGCTATGAAAGTGAAATTAAGAAACTATGTGAATTATAACAGTAAATTAACAGAAGTCTGCATTTTGAGGATTGACTGTATATGATGTACGTGATCTCATACAGATTGCATGCATTTTTCAATTTAAAAAAAATCTATTTTGCGATGCCTATGCCTGTATTGACTCCTATCATCTCATATTTGCCTCCACCTGTGAGTGTGTTGGAGTGCAGAAGCCTGGATGTCCCCAGGCTACAGCAGTGGGAGGAGAGCAGGAGGCCTGTGCTTCAGAAGCATTACGCAGGGCAGCACCACACACACACACGGGATCTAGATGTGCACACCCTAACACAAACACGGGCTCACACACCCTCTTAAGGGGTTAATCAATGCGCCGTAACAGAGCAGGGGAGATCAGGACACAGGGGAAGACATCAAGAGACCAAAGAGAGGCGAACTGATCAGGGAGGGAAAAATAAAAGTCAATATAGAACAAAAAAATGAATGGAAAAAAAAACACACGAGTCTTGTACAGAAAACAAGTGCAACATAGATCTAATATGTAAACCACAGTGTGTTACTAGTGGCCAAGTCTGCCAAATTACTTCTAAACTAAATGACACCACAGTTTATCTTCTCAGTATAAAAAAAACCCTGATAACTGCATCTGCATTTGATACGTCGCCAAATGAATATCTCGATATCAGGCAAATTTGTTGTTTAGCCTACAGTTCAGGAAAGTTAAAAACATAGGTAATTAATTTTTCGTCCATCTGTGTGTCCACAATGGTCAACAATGATTGACTGTGTCCACAAAGGTCGTTGCAGCTCGGGTCAAAGTCCAACAAATGTATACTGTCGGGGCACCCCTGAAAGCGCAGCACTGTTGCAACATACACAATAATGGAGGAAGCACACTCAAAAGCCATTTTTCCACAATAATGTGAATATGTGTACAAGACACAAAGTACAGATTGGGACATCATTATGTTTGCAGGGCTGTGGTCATAAACAGAAATACTGGACATTTAGGAAATTTTGAAATGATAATAATGGCACTAGATAACACAAGCAATGAGGGACTCATCAAGTCATTACAATTCATCTTGTGTGAAACATTAATGTCTGGGACAAATTTCATGGCAGTCTGTCTAATCATTGCCAATACTTTACTCTCAATCACAGTGGTAAAGTGACTGACCAAGGGAGTGTCATACCCACCCGTAAAATCCTACCACTAGCATGACTAAAAAAATGACGATGAGAGCTGCAGAAAAAAAACAGTTGTGGCAAATGGCATTATCTCAAATAGAAACAGAGATCAAAAATGAGATGAGATTTCTTCACAAAAGAGTTTTCCTTCCTCTTCCTTTAGTTAGGATTGAATAAACAAACTAATACATCTATAGGTAGTATTAGCTAGGTTAGTTAACAAGTGTCTCATTCTGTGACACAGGTGGTTAGTTAAGAAGTCATCAATACCAGACTGTCAGTAGGAAATAGGTTAAAATATAAAAAGCACAACAACTTTTCTTTTTTCTGCATTTTATGTCCTCCAAAAAAAGCTAGCAACCAATTACTAGCACAAGATTTCCTCGAAGCCATGCCTTCAGGCATTACAGTACCATCATAACCAAAGAAACTAATAACACATTTCTAGAACTGCTACAAAATGGGCCATGCTATTGTTTTGTCAGTTGTGGTTTCCAAGGTCAAAAATGTATTTTAAATGAGAAAATGTGATAGTCAGTTCCAAGAAGTGGTGTGAATGAGTCTGTTAGCAAAATGATATAGTTGCTCAAAAGAGTAAAACAGCTAACCAAACCAAACAACCTTAACTCTTAAATAAGGGTAAGGTTAACAATGTACTTTTATAGTCATATAAGTTGTTGCATGGTATTCAAACAGGTCAGGTTAGTTGCACACAGGTACACACAGTCTGTCTATCAAGCAGGGTAGCTAATCTCTGTCTATGGTAAAAGAAGCAACGTTAGCAAGCAGGTTAGCTATCCATTTCTGATAGCAGACTATGCACAGTCAGTAACTAGCAGAGGAAATTCATAAACTGCTATATGTTCCACTCAACCATTTCCAGGACATAAAGCAGTCAACACTCATTATCTCCCTGGGATCCCAGGCTAATGGGGATTTCCCTTATAGCAGATCCACAGACACACACACACACACACACCCACTCACACTGAACACACAGCTCACATGCGCTCTTTTCAAGTATATGAGCACACCTATGCACACACACACATGCACGCACAGCCTTGCCATGGATCAGCAATTCACAACTTACTCTACAAATCACCGTACAAGACAGAGTGCCTTGATTTGCTTGTGCCAAAGTCTGCTTCCAGTTCAATTATGACAGTGCTTATCTGCCATTATGGTACTATACCCTGCTGCTCTTAAAAGAGAAATACAGAAATCTGCCTGTCTTAAGTGTTTTTTGATATTATGTGAAGTTCTATTCAATAAAGTACAGTTCAGTTCACTATAAACTTCATCTAGGCACTTATATATTTCAACATGCACAATTTGTTTTGTCCAAAAAGGGATCAATGCATTATTTAATATGCAGGGAAATTGGCAAATCCAGCAGTGGAGGGATGGCAGCTATTGCATTGCCTTCTTCATCTGAACAACCCACTTGGCATCTCTATTGTTTCCTGTTCTTTATCTGCTAACAGCAGTGCCAATGGCCCTCCAGCCCTGGAGAAGCTACTATGGAGGTCAAACACTGGATTGGGCTGACATCTGCTGGTAGGAGGGACAACACCTCTGCACACCAATAAGCCTCAACCAAAGTGATATCACTGCCTGTCTTCTATTTTACTGGCTTGTTCTGTGTCAAATGGAAACACTGGGCCCCAGGCCTCGGATTAAATGGGCTTAATGATGAATAGAGGTATGGATCCGCCTCCAGATTGTAATGGGGTGGGGTAGACATCTGACTAGGGGGCTTTCGGTACTACAACCCCCTCCTAGCCAGGAGAGGGAGAGGACCAGTTGTGCACAAATACCAGCATCTTCATTCCATGGCAGGGTAAATTTCCAAATTAATAAAGGCTTCACGGTGCTGGGTAAAATATAGTAACAGCAATAACAGCAGATAACCTAATCTAATATAAGACCACTGTATCTTAGCAACCTTGTTAATTCTGAGAGGAGCAGTGGGGTAAGCAGCAGAAGCACCGCATCCATCATCAAAGACACACCCAGCAGCAACACACACACACACACACACACACACACACACACACACACACACACACACACTCCAATTACTCACAAACTCTCATGCACATGCTATCTTACCATTAGCCACTATCTCAATCACACTGTGATGCAGATGAATGCATACACATGTGCAGGGCTACACACTCAGGCACATACACACAGATCCTCAGGCTTACTGTAAGCAGCCGGGAGAATGGAGGGGGTGTGGAGCGGAACAATGGGATCCTAATCGTTGGGCTGCATTTCAAAGCCTCTCCCCTCTACAACACTGTTTCTAGATAAGATTTCAAAATGCTATTTATATCCGCGGGGAAAGGAGCCAACCAGCGGCTTGATTTTCATTTATTTGAAGTCAAATCTAAATTGGGGTGGAGTTACATAATGCAAGGAGTGCGACACTCCACCTGCTACTGCCAAGTCAGCCATTGAAGAACACTACGGAGGGAAACAGCCCAAAAAAAGATGCACTGGGCCCACACTATTACTGCAGCTAATAATTACTCTATCGGCTTAATAATCATTGCTTACTACGCCAAAGGAGCCCGGCTCATCCGTGTGGGTACAGCAGTGGGCCGATCCGCATCTCAAATCCAAACCTACTCCAGCGTAACCAGGCCAAAATCCAGCATCCATGCTGAGCCAAGGACAAAACAACACAGCACAACATGGCCCAGTCCCCCCCCCCCCCCCCCCCCCACGCACCAGATGTGCAGGGTAGCAAGACAGAGAGGGAGAGACAGCTCTGTTCTCCACAGCTGTGTCCCAGGCAGGGCCCATCCCTGGCCCTGGCTCCCCCATCTCTCTCCCATCCCTGTTTCCCTGGAGAGGAGAGGCAGCTCCATCCCAGCCTGAGTAAAGAGGGGGGAGGTGAGGTGCAAGGGTGGACATGTGGAGTTGAGGTAGGGTGAGCTGGAGCCTAACCCTGTCAGGATTAAGAGACCAATTCACACTAGATGAGAGAGAGGGGGAGAGAGGGGAGCATCGGTGGGAATCTGAACGCAAAGAGGGAGGGGAAGGGGAAGAAGGGCAGGGTAGGAAGGAGGGAGTATTAAGGTAGAAAGAGAGGGGAGAGAAAATGAGGAGAATAGATAGATGCAGGGGAATTAATAAAAACACATGAGATGGGGGCAGGCAAATGAGAGTGAAAGTAAGGAAAAGTAACCGAAAGAGAGGGGAGGGAAGATGAAGGAGACAAGGGAAGGCCCAAACAAATATGCAGGCCAGAGAGAGTTCAACCACACACGGTGTCCCTCCACAGATATATTGAACCATGTAGGTACTTTGGTAGCAACGGTTTCAACTTCTCAACAATCATAAAATGATGTGTCTGTTAACAGTGCAGACACCCACATGGGTAATAGTTGGAGGGAAATTCATAATTTGAGAGCAAAGTGTGAATGATCACAGATAGTTGCGCAAAATGTATGAAAGAACCTTTAAGACCCCATTTACACATGCAATCTTTATCTGGATAGCCTATCTGGATAATGATATCTGATCATGAGCTTCCATTTACACCTGCTATTAATAAGCCTTTTCATTATCTCCATTCTGCTCGCATTGTGATTGGATCTAATAGGTGGGCATAGTTATCATTTACAGGCAATGTCAAGCAATGCTGTTGTATGGGCTAAAAAAAAAATCTGTATGGTTGCTGTTTTCTGGACAGCGTGAGACAGCAGGATGAGGTAGAGTTCGGTGACCTTATAACTTGCGGGGCAGAATTGTTTTATCAAGAATGTAACTGCACTGTACAGATTGCGTTCATGCCTGGCTGACCACCTCCAGATGTGGCTTTGCTGATCCAGTTACATAACATTACATTCTAATTGCAATGCACCCTGTCTGCATTTACTGGTATTCACATGTGTTTTTCTTTATCCAGATAAGATATCCAGATCCAGATGTTAACACCAGGTGTATGGTCTCTGAGACTTACAGGCTTTAATATGCTTTGGCATGTCTATTTGGGATATGTACATATAAAGTGTGTGCGAGGGTGATGAATGCTAAAATGTTGATTAATGGATTAATCAATCAACAGAAAACTGATTGACAATTATTTTGACAATTAGTGAATCATGGTAGTCATTTAACAAGCACAACAACAGCCTATTCTTTTGGCCACTGAGAAACTCTGCCGGAGAAGTTTAATAGGTTTAATGGCCTTGTTCAAGGGCACCTGATTGGTTGTAATGACAAACACATTTCCTTGTTTTACATCATTACAAATGGACTATTGTTAGGTTTCAGGCTGATGCAAAACAAGACATTTTTCACAATGTTGTGACATATTATTCACCAAATATTGATTTATATAAAAGTAATTCATAGATTAATTGATGATGAAAATAATCAATATTTGCAGTCCTATGTGTGTTGTAAGTAATCGAAAGAGTGAGATAGATTATGCTGACCCTGAGTTTTCACCCCAGCTCAGGAGTCCTACTGCCACTGTCACTCTCCACTGGCTGGAATAAATAAAACATGAGAGAGCCTGAACCCCAATACGGGCATACTTAGTCAGCATCTTGGTTCAGAAACCAGTAATACATACACCCATCGCAATTAACAAGCAATCACTAACAATCAGAGCACAAGGCACCAATCTTAGTAGTGTAAGTATGGTTTTCACCTGCTCATTGCAGGTCCAATAACTATCCACAGACTGCTTTTAAGGGATCTACCCCAGTCAACCCACTCTAAGTCACTTTCTCACACTCTGCATAGCACTCACCTGAACCTCTCTTTATCATCCAAATATCAGTGAAAAGCCAGAGACTGCAGCACCCTACCGCCTGCAGCTCTCCACAAAGGCTTCTCGTATTGATGTTTTATTAACACGGCCATAAATATTGAAAAGACACTTACTAATGAAGCCACGGAGAAAAGTTCCAGAGACAATTTACAGTGTGGGGGAATACAGGGACCTTGTATATGGCACCTTACACCCCTTTTTCTACCTTCCTTCTCCTTCCTCTCATTTCCCACGCCATTGCTGGAATGCCCCTGCAGCTCCAACATCCCCACCCACATGCACTTTCCCTTCAACAGCCCCCCATATTCTTCCCCTTCTGTGTTGTTCTTGTTGTAAGAAATCGATGGATTGGAGGGGCTTGACGATCTGCCACACCCCTTGCGAATATTAATCATACATCACAGGCTCTGAGCATAATGAGGCTTGTTTCTAACGACAACAGAAGTGATGAATGTGTCTGTGGCTTCGAATGGCATTATCATATAGCCAGGCAGGAGTAATGTATATTTGTGTGTGCATGTTGTATGTAAAGGTTGGGCGGGTGTGTGGCTGTGGGTGGATGAGGTATCACAGCTTTTCCCCCATGTAGCATGACATTTTGATGGCAGAGGGCCCACGGCAAGCCAGCTCTCCGTGGCATTTCAAACAGCTGTTTACACACACACACACACGCGCACACACACACACCCCTATGCACAAGCGCAAAAATGTGCACTTCTGTGTTTTCTGAGCACATGAGTGCATGCACTGGTATATGCAATGCATGAGTGCAGCCATTCATCTGGTTACTATAAAAGCCATAGTAGATGCCATTTCAAGTATCTGTGAGTGTAAGATGGAAAAAAAAAAAAAAGAAGGAGCATTTGACTAATAGTACACATTAGGTACGAGGTGGTGATACTGAGAAACTGTGACACTGTTTACAAGGGTGGCAAATTGGTTATGATGATGCTGCAGTGATTTTACTACAGATTCATGTGAGCCACCAGGGTAAAGATGTCAGATATGAGAATAAGGATCAGTTCACACACAATGCAAAAGTTAAAAAGTTTGGATTTTATTTGACCAGTTTTGAGATGTATATCTGAGATTTCTCCCCCAACACTGATACAGTGGATGTTTTTTTAAATTAGGCCTATTGATATGATAATGCATGATGTCGGGCGTTCTTTCTGCATTTAGGACAACAAAATCAGCTACATCATTTTTTGAGTACAGACTCTGGATTTTAGAGGGCACAACCCCAAAAAACAGCCTAAACTTTCAGAATTAATGTAAAGTAGCTTCAGCTGCTTTAATGCACCAGTGGTCATGTTGATGCTTTTTTACCAAGGAAAGTGGTGGTCAACACAAGCTATCGCTTAATAATTATTTCCTCTATAAAAAAGGAGGGTATTTCCCCAACTAGGAACAGGCCCCAAAATTAAACTGGCTATTGGAACCCAACCCTAAGAAAAAGTATCCTACTGTAGTTATAATCCACAGAAGATGCTTTTTGATAGGCTGCACTTCTTTGGTAGAGAGTAGTTCAAGTGAAAACTGAAAGATGTTGCTGTTGAATTTAATTTTCTAAACTGTAAGCATCCCAAAATAAATACCACTTAACTCCATTGGTATTGGTCTAGGTGTAGAAATAGCAAAGACAAATATCTCCAAACTTTTGCATGCATGTTGACATACAGTCAAAACTTTGGACATACTTCTTCAAGGGGATGAGAAGGTATGTTTGAACTTCTGACTGATACTGTGGTGGGGTTTTTTGTAATTCTGCAGCCCACAAACATAATGTAAAAGGCAATGTGGCTAATATCATGATAGGCAGACAAAGATAAATGAATTCACACCTAACTGCCATAGTCTTTCCTTTTATTTCCAACTTAGCTCCGTGTGTTATCTATGGCTGCTCCATTAGTGAGCCAGGTACCATTCTCTTGTTAGAAGCCAAAATGAGCTAGAGAGCAGCTCTATTGATTTCAATAGAAATGTGCTTACACTGTCATCAATATAGCCATACATTTCTGATACCTCCCGTTAGAAGCTTCCCTCCACTCCCCCCGTCTGCCTCCACATCCCTTCGTCTCTCTCCCCCTCCTCCTCCTCCTCCTCCTTCATCCTTCGAAGCTGCTGATGCAGGAAAACCCAGGGCTGCACCAGTGCAACCACGGCTTAGCTACACATTCCAGTTTGCATCCTTGAATGAGCTGTGTGAATCCACAAGGAAAACTCAGCTCATTTATTTCACTTCACTCAATATGACCAAAGATAGACGGGTTGGGGCTGAAATGGATAGCTATTGGCTAACATTAGCGATGGGGCTCTTTATCTGTTGGCTTTTAGGGTTTGTAGTGAAACGTATGTGCCGAGGCCTAATCAGATCAGGTATTGATTGATCTTCATAGAGGAAGCTTAATGTTCTCTCTGCTCCTCTGTGATCTCTCACTCAAGGGAAAGAGGAGAGGGAGGATCACAGGTGGAGGGAAAGGTAGGGAGAGGTCAACTGTTATGGTGTAGCTGCAGTCACTTTAAGGGGGTCAAGGTTAGACTGGCAGATGGCCATCCAGAATCAATGGCAGGTTTTTGATCAAAGCTGAGGGTCACACTCATGCTGACCAGGGGAATCGTTTGATGGACAAGGTAAATGCACATCCACATCCCCAACCCTGATTGGGACAAACAAGTCTCGAGAGATGCAGCTGTCAAGTCGATTTCTGGGGCGGGAGACATGACCATATTGTAAGTGACACATTGTTCACTAAGTGGAAAGTTAATCTAAACTGCATCTCCACAGGGTCCCCATGTGGCGAAGATGGCAGCCTCATCATCGTCTGGTCCACCGGCTGCCCTCCCCATGACCAGCCCCCGCTCACTGTCCACAAATCCCATTTCATGCCAGCCACGCTTCTGAAAAGGCAAAACAAAAGCCCGATCAGCACAGCTGCGGCTTTAGCACATTGTGCCGACAATCATCGTGAAATCAGTGGAACAAAGAAAAGCGGAACTCTGCAGCACCCAAAACTATGCAGCGGTGCATCAGGCAGCATTAAGCTAAGGGTACGTCTGACTGCGGCTTCTTAGAGAAGCTTCTGTTTCCTGAAGGTCAATAATTACATCTCCAACAACACCTCCATCAAGCACAAAGAGCAATTTCATGTCAAGTGAACACATTTTTTTCTGTCAAAAAATGACTTGCCTCAGTGTCCCAAGTATTATCCCGTCATAAACAGTTACACTAGAGACACTTCCATCAAGGAATTTACCATTTATGAAAAATGTTAAATTACCCTTAGATTTGACTGAAAAGGGACAACTCTTTTAGCTTTTAAGGAATCAAAAAAGCAACAAAGTACTGGGAAAACTAAACCTTACTTTATAAAAAACATACATAAAAATTACAACTTTGTTAAAATGACAAAAACTTCACAGAAATAACGAGGTTAGGGTGGTCAAAGGATCAAAGCAAGATGGCAGAGGTTTCATATGACTAGGATTGGACGTAACTAATCAGCTGGTTGCCAAACAGCTGATGAATGAGTCAATGATTGTTAAGCATGAATCAAGCAGCTGGGGCTAATCAGCTAATGCAAGCTCAACTTCAGAGCTCTGCCCGAACTGACACTGCGCGCTCCATTACTTTAAAGCAAAACTTATACTCGCCAAATCCACATAGCCCCGAGTGTCTGCACTGTTACGCATGACAAATTCTGTCATCTGTCCACATCCATAACATAAGGGTCTGACTGATCATATGAATGCATCTGCCTCTACAGACACCTGATGCAGTGGAAACAGAACGGCTGTCTGTTTCATAATATGTCAGGGTCTTGAGAAGTCTTGGGAAAGAAAAGTATGTATGTCCCTTTTCTGCTGTAACAGTTAAATCAATTTAGCTAATTCTGATTGGTTGATCCACACAAAATGAGTCTATTTTTGAAGCAAAAATGCACTTTTTGGACTGTAGGTTAAACAAAACCTGAAGACCTGAAGTTACCTGAAGACCCTATCTTAGGCTCTAGAAAACTGTGATTGGTATTTTCATTGTTAATGGACCAAAAAATTCATAGATCCATTTAAAAATGAATGAACAGAGTAACAAAAATCATTCTTAGTGAAAACTGCACCGCGCATACACTCCAGTGCATCCGGCGGGATCTCCTAAAATGACGCAAACATGCAGTGTAGTCTCTTGCAGGAAGTATACTGCTGTGCTGTTCCACAGTCATATTGTCTGAAGTGCATCCTTTGTTGAGAGTCGCAAACACACAGAGGAAATGAACTCCGATGGATTAAAGTTACAATCAGAGCGTTCCACACATTGCCAATGTTTGTTGATGTGTTTGTTAATGTGTGAGTGGGTGGGTGAAATACATGTGTGTATTCGTGTGCATATGGGTGTGTGTGCATGAACCATTCGACTCCCCTTATTTCCCAGGATGCAGAGTTTCACATGCCCACACACAAGCACGCACACACACACACACACACACACACACACACACACACACACACACAGGGAGTGCCCCGGGCCCGGCTGTACTAATGAAGCAGCCTGTAAGCAGCTACCTTCATTACATTCAATCCTCTGGACAGTGTCAGCAATTACATTGCAGCTTCCCACTGTCAGAGCTCACACACATACAGCCGTCCACACAGACAAACAGATAGACAGACAGACAGACACAGACACAGGCACACACACTCAAAGAGACATTTGTTTTTAGGCTCAACTATGTAAAACCCCCCAAACCCCTCACCTCAACAGGCTCAAGCCCACCACCACACCAGCAGAGCCTCTGTGACATCTCTCTCTCTCTCCTAGCCTCACTGTGTGAAGCTGCCTGGGGAAGCTGCCTAATAGAGTGCTCCAATTGCCATATTTCACACATCTCATCACTTATCCCACTGAGACACGCATACATGTATATGTCAGTGCAGGGGCAACCGAGAGGGAAGCCCCTGGAGGAGTCAGAGCATCCAGGGACCTTTCCAGGAATTGTTTTGACTGTGATGCTTCAAATCAAACTTGTGGCCTCTTATCATTAGGCAGATATGTATGGAGATAAATGAATGAAAAATCAAGAGACTCAAGATTTTCTAATATATGTGATGATACGTAAAAAAAACAATCCAAATGTATCTTGTCCAAAAATAGTGACAATGCATTATTATGATTTGCTAGAGTGTGAGTTAACGTCTTTGGATAGCTGTTGTGTCTGACCAACAGTCCAAAAGTTCACATAACTATCATATATAGCAAAGAAAAACAGCAAACCCACACAAAAGAGCAGCTGGAACCAGCAAAATTCTGTAAGAAATGACTAAAACCTTCAATCAATTATCAAATAGCTGCCAATTCATTTTCCTGTCAGTCAAGCAATTAATTAGTCAGCTAATTGTGTCCACCTGGCTTGAATAAATCTTATGTACAGTACATATCTTTTCAATGTGATCTAAAATTTTCTTTTTAAATACTAAAACAAAGTGACATTTGGATGTGGAGTTTTGACTAGACCTGCAAATAATTATTTTCATTATCATTTAGCCTGTTGATTATTTTCTCAAATAATCAGTAAGTGATTTTGTCTATAAAATCTTCAGATTCTTGTTTTGTCTGACCACCAGTCTAAAAATTACTATTGTTAAAGAAATTGTTTGATTATCAAATTGGTTTCTGAATCATTCTATGTGAATGGATTAATGCTTTCAGGTCTTGTCTGGAGTCTTTTCCTCCACAAAGCAATGTTGCATTTAAGTGCTGTTGGCTTACTCAGACACATGGCTTTTCAGTGCATTCATGTTCAATTTCCAAGTGGGTCACTAGTAGAGACTTATTTCTCTCCATAAATCTCCTGCCACAATGAGAGAAGATGGAATAAGAAAGAACAGGTGGGGCAATGAAGCAGAACAGAGGAAATTGAGTGAGAAACTCCCTGACTCACTCTATCAAATGTATACAGTCATGCGCCGAGATTGGAAAACCACCAGTCATGCTTATTGTGAGACCATAAATGATGCAAAAGGGCAACAAAGCTGTCAAATTATGCCTTGTCATGTCAATCAATCTGGTTGTTGCGTGTATATGTTCAGAGCATTTGTGGCTGTGATGTGTGTGTGTGTGTGTGTGTGTGTGTGTATGTGTGTGAATGTGTAGGCGGGTGTCTATTAACATTTGATTCCCAGGTGCCATGATCTGAAAGGGTTTTGTGGTAGAAATGGGAAAGGCATGATGCTGAATAATGGAAGAAGAGAATGGGAGAACACCTTGACCACACACACACACACGCCCTAACACACACACATGCACATACACACACGCGCCGGGCTGAGGTCGGGCCATCAAACACACCTTGTTAGGGAGAAGCTGGCCTCCTCCATTATTCACACGTACTGTACATGCTCCCCTTGTGCTGCTCGCTCCCTCGCTTTGCCGGGGAGATGGAGTGAGCTGAGCGCAGACAGACAGCAAAAGGTAAAGAAGTAAGAAAGGTGGACCGAGAAAGAAAGAAAGAGAGGCGAGGAGACAGGGACAAAAATAGCGGGCGAGAAAAAGGGAGATGGTATGAGATAAAATGTGATATATGAGCGGGAAAGGGAGAGTGAGTGTGTTATATTTATCTCTGAAGTCCCAAGTCTTGTAACACTCATCAAACTTGATTTCAATTATCATTGATATGGAATTGATTAGTGAAACTGATGTAAATATAAATGTGTGAGCAAGCCAATGACTGATATAATTACTGTCAATTATGAATGCAACGTTTGCGCTCGTTCCATAGCAACTGTAAACACTGCGGGGAAAAGCCATTTCAAATCAGAGCCATCATACACAGTTGATTTTGGACACTTTTGCACACTCCACTCGCCGCTCAGTGTGCCACCTTCGCATTCACTGGTTCAAAAATAGAAACACTTCTCCCCAATTCAGACGACGATGGTGGTTCCCGGAAGCGTGTGTCACACGCATCAATCAACTCGTCGCACTTCGACATGGCTGGGCTCGTGGCCTCGGGAAGGGAGGGGAGGGAGGAAGAGAGGGAGGGGGGTTTGAACAAGTGACAAGCCAATGGACACCCTGGCAGTGTGTCAAGAAGCAGCAGAAGGGCCGTTGCCAAGGGTGACAGCCAGAAGTCACACGGCGCTACACCTCTTACCAGCGGTGCTTTTCCATCTTCATGGTACAGACACTCGTCTTTGTTCTTATGAATGGCTCCAATGGCACCACATTATGTGCTGCTGAGTGATGCTCCCTCACCTTAAGCTTTTCTATTGGCTGGTATTTGCATGTGTGAATGAAAATTAAAGATGTTGTATTTTGCAGTCATTCACACCTTCCTGGCAAAAAAAAATCAAAGTGTATTGTGTAAATAATTTGCTTGTCATAACTTCACGCTGACTTGCTGTGTTTCTTCCATCTCTTGTGTTTCATCCTGACCCCTCTTCAAACTACACCCTGCTTTCTGTCTCTGTTTGGCAAACAGCAACAAAATGTCGAAATACTGAAAACCTGAGTGATGTTGACATAAATGAAGTGCCCTGTCTCTTCTTGAAGTAAGGCAAATTTAATAGCTCCTGCACTACATGGAAGATCTGAGAGATATTACTCCTCACAGTCCCCCTCTCATCAGCTCCTTAATCCTGTCACTGCTGATGGTCCATGAAGAGAGGAAAGTGTTTTCTTTAATCGGTAGGTCATCTGAATGGTTTCAATCATTTTAAAACTGCATTCTGTCAGCTATATTACATGTACATATTACATGCAACAACTCATTGACTTGTTGATGCATTTAGTTAAATTTTAGGAAAAGAATCAGCCTTTAAGCTCAACTAAAGCTTTATTTCCAAATCAAGATTTCTCAAGTGATTGAGAGGATTTTCTCAGGATTCACTGCCAGAACCACAGTATTCCACATGATTACAACTTTTACACATTGGTGGACTGCTCCTTTAATTTTTCTGATAATCACTTTGTTTTGAAGTTTCCTGTGAACCAAACAACACATCCTAACATTGACTTCAAACTCCCCAGGGAAATTATTGGCCTTTTTTTTTGTTACATGTGAGTGATCAGACAGACCAAGAAAAAAGAAAATCCAATCCCAAGAGCCTCTGAAGATCTGATGATCAAACCATGCCTTGGAGTACTTTAACAACAGAGTAAATTCAACAAAATCTCTAATGAAGTAAGTATGATGAAAGATAAAACAGTCTGTGTGTATATGTGGATCTAATCAGGAAGCATGCATTAATAAAACAGGTGGACGACAGTAAGGACACATGGACAGGGAATAAGCAATATGTTTACTGTCAGGATGTCAGCATTGCACACAAATGATGTGGCCAGCATAAGTACATTTGTAAGACAAATTTCTCATCAGCTTTTCAAAAAAATTTGAATGTCAGATTTTAGCGTAAACTGAAAGTAAAGCCAGGCTACAATGGTACCAGGTGGTAAAAGAGACCCGAGGCTAAAGACTGTTTTATCACATTTGGGGGGAAAAATAATCGATTGTCTGTTTACATCTAAAAAAAAGAGATTTATGCATCCAATTCAATCCAACTGAAATGTTTTATCTCCACGGTAACAGTCATCATTTCTGTAAAAGGAGACAAAGAAGTCAAAAAAATGATGATATACTGATATTACAGCATAAGCAACCAACCACCCAATCAGGTAAAGCAATTCAAATATGTACATTTGTATTCTTGTAATTTCTGTTATGTTTCAGCATTCAAATTAGGCTGCTTTCACGCTTCATAATGGTATGGTTAAAAGAGGTACTGTAACACTGCACTGCTGAGACTGTTAGCATTGTTAGCCTCTGCTCTCAACAAGGAGCTCCCTGTGACATCACCACTCAGTCATCACGTGATAGATGCCAGATACAGTCGAGCTGACCTCCTCTCCTGAGTGAAACATGAGAGAGGTATACATTTCAGACACCTATTAGATGACGACTGATAAAGACGTGAGGCGGTACGGCAGCAGGCTGATGAATCAATGACTTTTTCCAACACCCCCACCCCCCCTTTTCTCTCTTTTTCTTCCCACTCACTCGTCCTTCCTGCATCCTTCGCTCCCTCCGTCCCCCCAGCCCTAATTAACACCTCAAGCCAGGACACAGGATCCAGCGGCAGCAGACCAGGAGAGTGACTCATCAGTTAAAACCCACCGATGTATCTTTTATCTCGATCTCTATCGCCATCACTCAGCGGCTTCTCTCCTCGCACAGGTTATCGCGAGGGACCGACCCAAGCAAAGGAGGGGGGACCCAATCACTGTCGCTCCAGAGTAGTGAGAAAAAAAAGAAGAAGAAAACAACAGGAAAAAAACAAGGTTGCTGGGTGTTTGAGCTCATTGAATTGCACCAGGTTAAACTGCAAATTAATATGTATCCATTTTGTGGAAACTGAAAATAATCATTTAATAATTTGACATTAGATGGAAAATATACACTGAAAATCTGTGTTAAAGCTGTTGAAGGAAGAGATTTTTTTTTTTTAATGTGTGACCAAAAAAAAATCCACCCCATCTAATGGCCGGATTATACCTTTCTGTACAGGTGTTGCTATGGATGATGTAATTCAGTGATTTGTAGTTCAGTGTTCAGATTGAACTAACTGTTGTAGCACAGTCTTAACACTAGGCAAGTGTTGTGCATTGCAATTTCTTATTTACTTTATATTAAATAACATTAACAATAGTCAAGGTTTTGCACAAAATGCCAATGTGGCCAACATTACTGAAAAGCAGAAGATTCCCATTTTTCATAAAACTAGCAACAGAAACATATAAGAAGTCACAGCACAGCCAGAGCAGACCACTCACAGTTATCGCTGGGTCTATGTATATTTTTGAGTTGGTGCCTTTAAAGCTACTATATGTAGAATTAGCCTACATAAAAAAAAACTACTTGTACAAGCGCTAACTGCCTGTGTCATCAATGTAGTTACTGGATGATGGTTCAGACCATAAGTAATTAACCCTAACCCTTTCCCTTGAACTTAATAAAGCTAATATTAACTCTTTGTTTTAGGTGAGTTGAAGGGTAAATGATATGATATGATAAATGATCGCTATATGGCAAAGCTCATGAACAAACAGGACATTGCCAGTTTCTGCAAGGTGACTGTGTGACTGAGCAATAAATGGAAGACATTATCACTTCAAACAGTTATCAGCTAATGCTAACCAACACAGGCGGTAAGTATGCAGTATAATTATGCTAATCACAGACAGCTAAAAGAATAAAAGGACACCCGCAGCAGCAGACATGTTTGGGAAGTCCCTTAAACAATGTTAAATTTCCAGCAACTTAACATGCATTAAAAGCTTTATATTAGATTTGACAATTAGCTTTATATGCACAGGAGAAATACAGTAGGACTCCTCTTGCTAAAGCCTCACTGGGAATTGTTTTAGGGAGGCGAAATCTATGGTCCCTTAACAACAGACGTACCATATTTTCTAAAATTAAAAGATGGTAGTCAATTAAAAGCCCGGTTTCTGATAATGGTCAGAGGTGTGGTTGAAACAAACAAATAAAGGCCTGCCCCAAATACAGGCCTGTGAAAAACAAGGGTCTATAAACCCCTGGTGCCTGTTATGTGAAGTGCATGCCAGTTACAGCTAGGGTAGGTAATGTACTGAACTGTAGTATTTTTTTAATATTTGTTGAAATTCTCTGTATATCCTCACTCTGACAATAAAAAGAAATAAATCCAGTATCTGTGGGTTGTGTAGTTGTATTGTCTGTCACAAAAGCGTCTGATCATTCCATTCAGCCCTATTAGACACGCTAACTGTACCTACCCATCTACCAGTGTGCAATCATTGCATATGACTAGGCCTGTCATCGACTTATCATACAATAACGTAATTATCAACATCATTGTGTTTTTATGGAAGCTTAGTGCCCACTGTCCAATCCCACCCCCCGCCCCCCTTACATTACTATGCTATTATATTATCATTAAATCAGTGGTATAAAATGTCTTCAAATGACAATAATATTGGTTATCGCGATTATTTCTGAGACAATATATCGTCCAATGAAAGCAGTTATCATGATAGACCTACGTGTGACTTGAGTCTTTCACAGGGGTGACGGACAGTTTGGAGGACAGGTGAGCAGTGGGATACAGATGGATAGCATGAATTGCATAAGGAGAGAAAAAAAAGATGAGAATATCAACAGAAAGCAGAATGAAAAGCAATGTGTGATCATCGGACTACTGCCTGTAATGCGGGAGAAAATGAACAGCGCAATCTAATCAACAACGCCAGAAACTTTTGATGGAAGTGTACAGGGCCCCCAGAAGTGAAATGCGATATCCCTTGAATTCAAGCGAAATTGTGACACTCATTACTTTTGTGGCGGACTTCAAACAGGTGAGAGGCGGTCCTATTTACCGTTAACTGTTTACTAAAGGTTGTTATGCCTTGTGTGTGTGTGTGAATTAGGGCTGAACGATATGGACAAAATTTCTTATCTCGATATTCATGCCAGATATCACGATATCGATACGATATGACGATATGGAGGATGATTTATGTTTTGGCACAAAATTAGATTCTGCACTGCCACCGGCCGCATTATCTTCCGCACTCATGTCTCTTTTCTTCCGTTTCGATTTCCCCGCTGTGAATGTCCTGTGTGTGTGGCTGTGTGGGTCTCAGACTCCGTCTCCCTCACTCCAACCCTCCTATTGGTTGGCTTCAGCTGTCGATCAACAGCAAGCATGAAATAAGCTTTGTGGTTGGCTGGCCGTAGTGGTGCGTTCAAGGGCAATCTTAAAAGTAATGTTTATGGAGACTGCTCGAGCTGTACAAGCAGGGCGAGCGCGGCAGAAATATATCGTTTATATCGTTGCTTTTCCGTTATTAATGTCTTGAATGTTCATATCCCGATATAGATACGATAACGATATATCGTTCAGCCCTAGTGTGAATGATTGCATTAACTGTTGTGTTGTGTGCGTATATGAAACACACGTATATTCCTGCCTTCATCTGGTGGGAGGAGCTTATGACAAAGAGGGGCAGGGAGAGACCTGTAGCTTTAAGCGTAAAAAGTGGATGTGACTTATTTGAGTATACGTAAAGTCCTCTAGCTGACAATCACAGAGGGGGCAGGGGGATGGACGAGACACAATATTGTTTAAATATGAGGATAACAGTACATATTTGAATAATGATGTCGGCAGTGACTTTCAGTGAGCATGGGTGACCAGTAACCAGAGTAACCTGACTAAGCCAGCAAGCATATATCCATGAGGGTGCTATATAAAATATGAGCGATAAAAGGCCTCTCTCTAATACAAGCCTGCTTCCAACAAAGGCCTGGTACCCTCAGCAGTTGAGATAAATAAAGGCCCCTCTTAGGCCACTATTAAAGGAAATACTGTAATAGCTTTTGGGATATATTTGACCTGTCACGACCCAGGATGATTTACATCATATAAGCCTAAGTGGTAGGACATAGCTTCTTCACCAACCCGTCAAACACTTACTGGAAGGTGTTACTACTCATTTCAGAATAGTTTCTCCTATTTTTCACCACTATAAAAATAGAAAACAATGGCTCCAACCCCTGCATTTCCCATGCCTGTTTTTCTGTCAAAACAAGATAAGTGCTGACACTAAAAAGCACCAGCAATTCTTTTTTTGCTTACTCCCAAAAATATCGAACGGAATTGTCCTCTTTTTTTTTCTTTTTTTGGCTATGCTAGCCTCCTGTGATTATCACCTCAACTGAATGACAGACTGTAACACTGCTTTGGGCCAGGAGGGAGTGGGAACCGAACAACTCTCCTACACCTACCCATCCAGTCTGGGAATAGCTTTCCAGGCAGCCCCGATGGAGCTCTTCTCTGGAGAGTTGACAAGAGCCTACGAGAGCGGAGGAGACTCTGCTCCTTGTCCGCCAAATACTGTCTGCCTCTTGTTCTAACTTGCATCCCAATTAAAGACTATTTACAGTAAGGGAGGATTATTTCCATGGGCTATGAAAGCAGAGAGAGAAATAGAGTGTGAGAGAGAGAGAGAGAGAGGGGTGTGTGCAAAAGGGGGAGGAGTATATGCTTCTCCCCCAACAATGCACACTCCACTCCCCACTACTCTGCACTGAAAATAATTCCTTTGCAGTGAAGACTTAATTCTCATTCTGTGTTCGTGTCCCTGATCCCGTATTGTCTATTCTGGTCATGTGGTCCGCCTGCCTTTCTGCTGTCCACTGTGACAGCTGTGTGCGTGTGTGTGTATGTGTGATGCACAGAGAGAGAGAGAGAGAGAGAGAGAGTGGTGGTGGTGGTGGTGGTGGTGGGGGGGACAAGAGAAAGAAGGGTCAGCCTGTGTTTTAACTACTGCTACAGTATGAGCCCCACCCATACGAAGGATAAATCCCTGTCTGATCACATGCAAACAAAGGGCGCCGATATTTCCAGCGTCTAAATAAATGCACACAAATAACCCAGGTTCTATTCTCCAACAATGCTACTACTTCCTTTTTATAGCCCATAAAATAACAATATTATTACCACACTGATTTTGGAGCCAGTTGGAAACCAAAGTCAAGGTTAATGCAGGTGACAAAATACAAAATATCCACAAAGACTTGGCTTACAGATGATCTAAAAATACAGGAAATGGATGGAACAAGTGAATGCCAAATTTGTTTTCTTTTTCCCTGTTTAGCTTTTCTGTTCCAAGTATATCCCTCTCATACTAGCATATTGTTGAACAGATGCCCACATATCATTGCAAGGGAACACCCCAGTAGCAGCTTAGAGATGATTCAACCATAGTCAGACACAGAGAGTTGGGTCAAAGTAGGAAAACGGAGGAATAAAATCATGCTAGTGGGTAGACGCACGCCTGGGGCTCACCAATTCCCATTCAAACCACGTATCTTCATATCACCAGTGAACCGAATGTTAACATCTATTTTGTGGTTTTTGTTATCCAGTCATAATGTCAGCTATGTCAGAATATTACGTTTGGCTGTCTCAGCGTTGACAGAGTGGAAAATAGGGAAGAATAATAACGTTGTGATGCTAATGGGAACACAGACGAACCAGTGGTCATGAGGGAGTTAGCGGTGACTTCACAAATATGCAAGTGGGTTGAGTGGTCATCAAGCGCTTGATTTAGGCTCCAGTCATTTCAATAGTTTTTTAACAAGAAAGTCCTATCTGATCTTTCATTCTACATCTTTTTTACGTCTTGTCCCTAAGTGTGTAAAACACTTGTCAAAATAGCCTCCATTTGATGTCCATTTCAGGGACAGCTTTGTAGTTTGAAGGTGTATTTTTGTCATTCCCTGTAGACACCTGGCCCAGTGAAATTACCAATGCTACAGTTGAGTTTAGGTGCAGACAGATTTTCAGGTATCTTTGTGGGTTTTTTTTCTCAATTTCGAATCACAATTTCCTCTTTACCATAGTACTCATCCCTACTAACTGCACTGTTAGCCTGTAGACAGCTATGTGCTACATACAGTACACGTTAAACATATACTGAATCTTTTTCTTTCTTATATTACTTTTTTATCTTTATTTTATTTATATTTTATGAGTCACATAGTTTTAATTTGAGTATTTTACATGTATCACAGTGTGCATTCGTCTCCCAATCTATGTTTACCATCCTGTTCATTTGTCAATCACTTTCAAAGCACTCTGAATTGCATGTACATGTATGAAAGATGCTATATAAATAAAGTTTGATTGATTGATTGACATGTTGCCACCAACTCTTCTTCTTTACAACACAATGATAAGCTACCCAGGAGAGGATAATGTGAATAGAGGTCACGCTCAGGCTGGATCAACCTACATCACAACATGGAAAAATATACAATATAGCATGTTGATATGTCTACTTGTTGTTCAATGCAATTAGAGTCCACTGCTATGTGCTACAAAACATAAACTTTTTTCCTTATATCTAAAACAAGAACTTCAGCAACTGGTTTTCTTTGTTCTTAATTAGTTGGAAACTATATGATCAACATATGATTTTGCTTAAAGTCAGCAAACAATAATACTGAATTATCACCCATACCTTGTTGATACTATCCTCACATGCAGGTACCACAACCAGTGCACTGGAGTCACTAGTTAGGCATAAATATGCTAGGTTTTAATGCAGCCATGGAAAAACATGACACACACATACACACACACACACACACACACACACACACACACACACACACACACACACACACACACACACACTAAAAAACAGTGCTAGTGAGGTGAAGGTATTCTGGGAAATGTAGTCAAACGTGGACAAAGCAGGTTGGGGAAAATGGGGACACCAAAATAGCACATTACGCGACAGTGACAAAAATATCTTGCAGTAGTAAATGTCAGTCTGGTGATGCTGGAACGCTGCAGAGTATCAGTGACTGGAGATTTCCTTTAATTGTAAAACACTTGTCTTGCATAGCAGACAGCAGATTGAGTCATTCAGAAAGAGACGCTGAGAGCAGATTGCTCCATAACCTGGCAGCCACCCATGCCATTCGGTGACAGATGACGGTGTCACATAGTTTTGGTCAAGGTGCTCTGGCATGCTACGGCCACCTCTCGCTGACTTGACTCCTGTTTCTTTAGCGAGCCTCTTTAGCGCCTGAGCTGTTAAGGTGAGCTTGGGACACACTCCAGATATTAAATTATGTGGAAAAGCAGATTAAATAGTTATTATCCCATCTGCAGCCAGACAAGTACACACCAGCAGGCACACATACATGTAAGCAAACTCAGACAAGCAAAGAACATGTGATTTACACCAAAGTGATCTATAATTCTCAACACGTTTGCTATGGGTCTGCGTAGTTATGTTACAGCTCAATATGTATTCATTATCGGTCGTTATCAACATGTGTGGTGTACCTCTCCCACAAACTCTCTGCCCACTTTCCAGCACAGTCCCTCCTCTTTTTAACAAGCCAATGAAATGCAGACCACATACGATTAAGAAACGACCATCACCCCAACAATATGAAAGCTTCCACCCATTCTGTAGAGCGTCACAGAATTAGTTCTACTTAACAGAGGGATTGAGAGAGCGATCTAAATGTGGTTGTTTTGGGAAGCCTGCCTGCCGTCGATTCATGTCTTTCTGATAGACATGTAAGTTTGGAGAGCCGCCCACACGTCCCTGAGCCTCTCTCAGTTGTTACAACCGAGGGAGATAGAAAAAGAGCACGAAAAAAAATAGAAGAGAGAGACACAGAGAGAAAGAGAGAGAGAGAGAGGGGTGGGGGTTAGAGATGGAGACACAGAGTAAGAGAGGAAAGGGAAAAATGTGCGCTGTCTGTCGCAGAGTGGAGCTTCCCTGCCCTGGCTAGTCGTTGGAATATCGGTGCTGAGTGTGTGTCCACGTCTCTTTGAGGACAGGGCTGGAGTTAACACACAAACACACACACACACACACACAAGCAGCCAACATTAATAGGTCTTTCTATGGACTGTGAATCAAGCCACACATCCAACAGCATTCATGGCACATGCATGGAGCACTGTCATATAATATCGTATGGTCCCACACATACACACTGGTTTTATACAGATTAAAAGCCACTGAATGCTCACTCTCGCACACGCTTGCTCTCTCTCTCTCTCATGGCCAGCATCTCTCTCTCTCTCTCTCTCTCTCTCTCACTCTCTCTCACTCTCTCTCTCTCTCTCTCTCTCTCTCTCACTCTGTGTGTGTGTGTGATCATGGGAGGTATGCATACAGTAGCTATATTTGGGGCTGGGGGGATTTGCTAAGCTGTTTTTTCCAGCCAGAGCTCAGAATTAGTACAAAGACAAAGAGCGAAGCAGAGTCACATGCATATGCACATACTGCACATGCAAAGGACACACACACCCATACACAGTACATGCATGTGCACACTCATAGCTGGTGTGAATCCAACATGTGGTATAACCCAACCTGGTTCATATGTGGGTAGAGGGTTTCTGAGAAAAGTCTAGCAGTAAATGTCCAAATTAAGACGTGAAACACTTTCCATGTCTTTTCAAGCCAATACAGATGTTTCTAAATTCATACTATACATCATAGCCAGGCTAGCAAACTAGCATCTCTACACAAAAGTAAATAAATATGTCATGAAAACATTATTTATCTTAGGTGTGTTTATATGGGCGCAACCTTGAGGCCAACTCTTCATTTACGACTGTATCACTCCGCATACGCAAATACACACGCATTAAGAAACGCAGGCACGCATATTTAGTAGAAGTGTGTGAGTGTGGAGCTGAGTGCCCAGACCCTGAGGCGTGCCCAGGGAGAGAGACATGGGACAATTAAAGCTCATGCAGAACGGGAGGGGGGGGGGGGGGGGGACACAAACAAAAAATGACAGATAGCAACTGGGCACTCGTGCATCAAAATACACACAGGCACGCACACACACAGGTAGTCACGAAAAAAATCACACACATCACTGTAGGCTGAGCACAGCATGAGAAGCTTTCATCCACTCCTAACAATGCTCATATTTTCAGTGTGACATCTTTGACAAGTGACAGCCTGTTCACCCCAATTATCCTGTTTCAAGTTTCGTACCTCCTCCTCCTCACAAATAAAGCCAACCCCTTATCCAAATATTTCCACGAAATACATACATTATTTCACACACACACACACACACACACACACACACACACACACACACACACACACACACATTCACTTGGGCACGTCAGCTTCACCTCCCCTGCACTACACTGCACTACTGTGTCCAGGGTCTAAACAGAGATGTCCCCTGGGCTCTGTCACCTGTTAGAAGGATGGGGGGCTAAGTGATGGAGGAGGGTGAGCCAAGGTTTCATCTCCTCCCTAGTGACTGAATGCAGGAGTGGACAGCTGACCTTTGACCCGCGCAGGAAGGAAGATTGAGCACTGCTCCAGACTCCATTAGCATTCTGCTCACATAGGCCCCATACCACAGCAGACTAACGGCATGAACACTGTGGATGGTTCATGCGTTATAGGAGAGATCCAGTCAACCTGAATATTTGGAGCTTCGCTTCCTCGTGGCAGCACGGCAGGGGAGTTTGTGCTCTCAAAATACATCATCTCACATAAATTCCCCCCAATGAGCGAACCACACAGCGGCGGTCTTTGCAGCCACAAGTAATCCTACCATGATTAGATTCCTGAAAGGCGAAAGGGTCAGGTAAAACATGGCAACTTAATGCCACCGTACACTGTTTTGTCCCCGATTTTTCCCCCCACCTCACTCCTTTGATGCTTTGTTTCCCTGACAGTGCAAGCCCTCCTACTCCATATACACACACAAATACATCAAAAAGACAAATAAGCCTGTCGGTTGTGTCTCTCGCGTCTCAACATCGGCATATGTATGCGGGAATTGTCAACACTGCACAGCAAGATCAAACTGGCAATCTGTCACCATGCTGGGGATACAGTTGGGGATTCAAGTGACTGATGACACATAGAGAAATTAACTCCCTCTGATGTGGCGTGGTCATTGATGTAGTATTTGAAAATAAAGGCTAAGGTATACTATGACCTCCAGCTACATGAGGAAAAAACAACATAAAAACAGATCTCCTTAAAACGCCAAATCCTTATCAGGTCTTTCTCAAATTCCATCTTACACAGTTATATCAGACCCCCCGCCCCCCCCCCAAAAAAATGAAGTTTAACTAAAAAGATGTCTAAAGCGACTTGAGATGGGTTTGTCCTCCTCTACATCCCTGGGTGTATCTATCTGATGCAGTATTTACCGTGGTAAGGTCAGTACTGCACTGATTTGTGAGTGACGCTGGATTTCAGCACCACGGACAGCGCTCTGCCTCACTCTCAAGCGCGAAGAGAGGAGGAGGAGGAAGGATGGAAAAAAGGAAGAAAGGAAGGGAAGGAAAGAGGGAAGGAAGGAAGGAGGGTGGTTGTGGTGCTGTTGATGGTGGGGGTTTCCCTGGCAGATTTCAGGAGAGGGTCTACACAGTCATTCCTCCATCGCTACACATCGCCTATCACATCCTCCTTGCCGGATTTCCATACGGAGGAATACCATTATGTGTGAGATCACGGCTTTCATATATTGATCGACCGAGGCTCACACAGGATGGACAGAGAGAAGGAAGAGAGAGGTGGAGGGAGAGAGAGGGAGAGAGAGAGAGGGGGGGGGGGGTATTCCTCTGGACAGCCTTTATCATGCATCCACCCCACCACCATCACCCCCCGCCTCCCCCCCAAAAAAATCTGTTTAATCTACTTTCCGATCATGACAACAACCGCTGGAGTCGCCTCGCGTGATGGTTGGCGATCAGAAACATGACAAAGCAATAGACTACATACACACACACACACACACACACACACACACACACACACACACACACACACACACACACACACACATAAAGGAAAAGAAATGAAGGCCGGCGGCGACCAGATCTAACACCATCCGCAGCCTCATAGCCGCACATTTCATCCAAGAAGCACATAACGTTTCCAACACTGGTAAGAAGTGAGAGACGCGCCGTCATCGTGTTGCATTTAGAGGAATGTCAGGGAGATTTAGCCCGTGTGTTCAGCCCCACCAAACCGAGCCGGAGCCCTTATCATGTGTCATGTAAACTCCTCGGTCGGCGCTGTCTGTCATTCACAAAATAAACCACACAGACTATCATCCGACGTTTACACGCATTGTCACATTTTTTTTTCTCAGATTATCCACTGCTCTTAATGGGCCAAGGATGCGCTCATCATCATCACCATCATCATCATCATCATCATCACCACCACCATCATCAGCATCAGCACCACATCCACATCCACCTTCAGCAACTGTCGTGAGCAACACTTCAAAAATCGCTGTGGTCAGCTGGGTGTCAATAATGCAATCTATAGCCTGAGCATCTTTAAGCAGAGACACAACACACGGTCAGCTGTAGCCTCATTTTCAGCTCTGACAAGCAGATAGGGGCATGAATTATTCAATACACATAAACTGAGCTCTTCTTCAGCAGGGAAAAACGGCTCGGCAAGAAATCTACACGAGCGGACACAAACCAATGCAGAGCCACACATTAAGCCCTTTCACCGCATAAGCACTGGATGTAATGTAGCATGTACATTAATGCATACCGGTAATAGAGACAGATGGAAAGAGAGAGAGTGAGAGAAAGAGAGAAAAAAAGCAAGGCTTTAAATCAGCGTCGCCTTCAAGAGGCTGCAAATACCAGCGAGAGACACCGAGAGCCGCCGCCGCAAAAACCAGCCGACATGTATGAAGATCCGGGCTGACAGCCGGCGGAAATGAATTCATGGAAATATGAGCGAAATATGAAAGAGCCGATGGGCATTTCTGCGTTTACCTGTCAAGACTCCGACCCGGATTTGGTGGTCGTGGTTCGTTAAAATCATCCCGTCTGACGCCATGTTCAGCAGCGCTGTCGCCCGCACCGAGAACTCACGGCAGGGCCCAGAGCCGATCGCATCGAACTTAGTGGGGAGAGGGAGGGGAGGAGGAGGAAGAGGAGGAGGAGGAGGAAGAGGAGGAGGAAGAGATGGAGGAGGGTTGGAATACAGCAGAAAAAAAAGAGGAAAGAAAAAAACTGCCAGACGAGATGAGTTGAGAGCCGAGCAATCATTCGGACACCTACAGATAAGCGGACAGGATGCGGGGGCCGTTTCAACCGCACACATCACTCAGCTGGCCGCCTGCCACGGTAGTAGTGTGGATCCCAGATTAATTCTTATGGAGACCACTATTGATTTCCTGTGAAGGCTTTTAGGGGAGACAGACTAGCAGTGCGTCTGCAGACGCCACTTGGTTCTCTCATGTCATACATTTGATGCCATTTATGGAAGAATTTTTACATCCCTGCTTAAAGTCCTCAAATTTGACCCCTAACCTGAAACAGTAGGCTTTTCAACTCTGAAAAGCATCATCTTGGGGGTCCCATAAGCGCCCTTCCCCTCCCCTCCCCCCACCCACCAATCTCTCCACCATGAGTTGCACCCCTACTTTTAAAGATTAAAGGGGCTCCTCTAAGAGTCAGCGACAGCACCCCAGAGATGTGTCGGCTACGTCTCAATGCAGAGGCTTAAGAGAAGATCACAGTCTGACCTGTAAAAATGCAACTACATCCCCGGGCAAAAAAGCACCGCTGCTATTTATAGACTGGCTGCACGCTTTCATGGTGTATAATTTCCCTTGTTTATTCTCACGGAATAAAAAAAAGAAGCCCATCCTCCAGCTTCTGAATCTATCAATATACATAATTCATTAACACACATACATGAGCACAGTAACCGTGGCAAGAAATGGGGCAACTCTTCCAGTTTGACTGGCTCGCTTCAATAGCGTTGCCATGTCTGTGTCCAATGACCCAACCAAAGGAACTGACACAATTTCCACACTTTATTTAGTAGCCAATTCCCTTATCCATTGTGTTACAGATAGTAATGAGAGGTGTATGTCTGCCAAGGACATGAAATAGACCTTCAAAGCTTATCTGATGTCTTAACCTAAGTTGAATTTTGACTCAAGGAATTGGACAATCATTCCAGACTGAAAAATTTATGACTGATGCATTTTAGGAACACAGAGAGAGACAAAGCTATGGACCATTAGCTGCCATGCACATTGTGGTCTGGGTATTCACAACTTATCCTAACCAAGCTCCTTGAAATACTTGCCCTGCTTGTTCTTGTAAATGCTAATTCTACTTCAAGTTTTCTCCTGTGCTTTTACACTACACACACTAGTCACCTTTGTATGTTTAACAGTCTTTTAACTGCATGAAGTCATACACATACATTGAAAGGAACTTGTTTCAGACCTAATTTTATTGATGTTTACATACCGAACAAAATGCAACATAGTCCCTATCATAAAGATCATTCACATTCACATTTAGTAACTTGCCTCACAAATAATCTAATCATAGCCTATAGGTACAACACTGCATATGGAAACATTATACACATACTAGGAACGCTTGCACAAACACCCATGGGTCTTACAGAAACTGGCATAATTAAACATAGTCTAACATTTGAGAAATAGCTTCATTTGCTTTCATAGCAGGAGCTAGATGTGAGGATAGATACCAATCGCATGTTTGTGTGTCAACTGCAGTCCATGCGATAATTAGCTTAGCTTAGCATAAAGACTTGAAGCAGGCGGAAACAGTTGGCCTGGCTCTGTTGTTTGCCAAAAACCCACAAACGGTAATTTTTTACATTACTGTTTGTGTATGAATTAAACAGATGAGATATACTGTGTTAATTTGTGAGCTGTAGAGGTGGTACTAGGTGTAGTAATTTAGAGCTAACTGTTTCCTTCTGCTTCCAGTCTTTATGCTAAGCTAAGCTAATTGCCTCCCAACTGCGAGCCATATGAGAGTGGCATCAATCTTCACATCTAACTCTCTATAAGAAAGCAAATATTCCTTTATGTCAATAATTAGATAAATTGGTATAGTCTACATAAATATTATTCTTAAAAGTTATTCCAGGCTCGCCAAGTTTGTAGAAATGTCTATGCACTACTACTTAGATTGTATGTTATATTTATGTCTATAGAAGATAACTAATTTGCTGGTCTACAACATGTGAGGAATGGAGGATGCCATGCTGCAGGGAGCTCCCTGTAGCATGGCATCACTACAGCGTCCACATCTGTCAGCCTGTCAGTGACAGAGAGAGCCAAGTGCTAAACAGGCCTTGTTAATGGTGAGAACCAGCATGCACTTATAGTACACACACACACACACACACACACACACACACACACACACACACACACACACACACACACACACACACACACACACACACACACACACACACACACACTCCCTCCATGGGCCAGGGCTGGCAAGCTTTCCTGGAAGGCTGGAATTCCCTTGTTGGTGTAGAGTGGGAGAGCTGGGGCGGAGATAGCAGAGGAGAGATGTATGGAGTGAAGGAGGGAGGGGAGGCATCGGGCTGAAGACACTGGGGACCCCATCTGGTGTGTAGAGTGTTTATGTAGTGCACAAGTGCGTATTATAATGACGGTGTAATTACCTCACCATCGGTCGAGCTGCTCGCTGTTCATGGATAGGTGATGAGGAGGCAAGGGCCATCGCTCTCCCCTTTTCCCTCACCATCCATCACAATAATAAGGGGAGCCCCAGCAGACGGAGGGAGCTGTAAACGTATGCTTCCCCATCTTTGTGGTGAGCCCGGGGAGGCCCCTCTTTTTCCCCCAAGGCTCCAGATGCAGGAGAGGGGAGTTTAAGAGGGGGGTTGCAGAGGACAGTAGCTTGCTCTGGCTGTTAGTGTTATGCAACATTAGAGGTGCTTAAGCGCTATCTCTAGGCTGCTGGGACATGAGGCAGGGGAGGAATCTCCCAAAAAGCTATATGGTAACCAGGCCAGTCATACTCCATATCATTGCAAACACACTACACAGAGCAGAACACAAGATATTTTTGGAGGCTGTTTTATTACTTCTGTGTCATGACTTTCCCTCCAAGTATCTGGACTTGTGAAGAGGCTGCATATCCATCCGTTTGCATAAAGCATGCAGGACATAGACGCCAAAGAGCCATAAAGCTTTACATCCGCCCCAATGAGCACTGATTCCTAAAAAGAAAACACCAGGCTAAAGCTGTTAAATGCATGATAAAGCATGCAGCTGCAGGTTTTACACAGTTCCACAAAGTTAAACACCTCTTTATTCCGCTAACTTCGTACCTCACCATTTTATATGGATCAGATAGTTCATTGAATATTAAAATGCGCTTGACATGCATTTAATTAGCCAACAATATATCAATTTTGTCTATTTCTGTCATCTACAGTGCGGTGTCAATGATTTGAGCAGACAATTAGACTCCTTTAACCAATCATATGTTGTCTTGGAGAGGTGCCCTGCTGATGATGGCAGGCTGCTCTTTAATTAAAATAAGAGGGGGGGAGGGGGGAGGCAAAACAAGACAGGGAAACTTACCCTAGGGCTTATTCAACATTATCCCATGATGCTTTCTTCAGAATACCTGACTAAATCTGGCCTCAGCTAAAGAGGAGAAGTCAGTGAGGGAAGGGAAAAAAACAATTATCCATCTGCGAATGAGCAGCAGACACTTAATTCAGGACTGCTAGGGACAAAGCCCCTTGTTTAGAGACAGTAATTAGGTAAAAACATGGCGATGAGGTTGGGAAGAGTTAGAGGCGGGGTGGAGTATACCTCTGGTCATCCAAGGAAAGAGAAAAATGAAGGGATAGAGATGAACAGAGAGTTGACAAGAAGGGAAAGAATGAGAGAGCAGACATGAGAAGGAAGGGAGAGTGTGTGTGTATGTGTGTGTTAGGCAGCATTCTGATGAGTGCAGGATCTCTGCCGACTCCCACCACCATTACAGCAGCGCAGAACATCGCCCCAGGGCTTTGGAATCAAACCCATTACATCTGATACTGGATTTCTCTCTGCTCAGAATTAATGCAATGTGGACTCGCCTTCTCTAAAGCTGGCCAGTGTCGCATAGCATCGCTGCGCAAAGAGCTGCACCACAAGGAAAAGAGGACAGGGGAGGAGGAGAGCGAGGGCCTGAGAGTCGGAGAGGGATACTGGAGAGGGAGGCTCGCTGCAGCCGCAGGGGTCATTTCATATTTCAATTTTTTTTATTATTATATTGAAACAAGGGCTGGCTGTCTCTAATAACTCGCAGGATATATGGGACTGTGTACACATAAAGGGCCTACGTATATGTTTATACAGGGGCCTTGTAGTCCATTTGCATAATTAACAGACTGGCATTTGAAAAGCAGAATGTCAGCACAAACAACCTTGGACACCAAACTACCCCGGGTAATTTTTTTCAGCCGTGTAATTGGCTCCTAATGCAGAGGAGTTAAACATAGAGATTTTCTGCCCTTAAAGCAAAAAAAATCTCGTCTTGTTAATGGGCTCAGCACTCCCGGATTCCTGCCGGTGATTATCAGTCAGCTTGGACTTTTGGAAGTTTGGGAAAGGACCTCTGCTAAATTATGGATCTAAAAAAAAAAGTCCTTTAAAATGGTCAAATGACTACAAATGACTTTCTTCTGCATGTATATGTGTCATATCATGCTTTCAAACTTCACTAAGACTACTTATTGGTTTGAAACAAGTGTGGAAATAAAGTGTTTTTGCGGATTTGTGCAATTTTTCTGGCAAGCCTGACCCTTATTTTGTCTGAGCTGCTCTGTAGTAGAGGGAAGGTAACACATCCATCCATCTCTGCCTCTCTGCCTATTCGTAGTGACATGTCTGATGTAATGTTTGTGTAAGCGACCATACTCTCTGTGGCTACATATCCAGCTTTGCACATAATGTCGACGCCACGTCCTGAACATATCCTGATCGACTGCTACATGCAATCTCAAGCAAATTGGAAGAATATAGGATCAAACTTTTAGCGAGGTAGCACTACAGCTGATACACAGCCTGAGGGTTTTGTTTGATTTGTGCAGCACTAGAAACATTCTTCTGATTTGCCTGATTTAGGTCTATTCAGAGAATGTGCGTGTCCATCCGAAGTTCAAACCTAATTCCTTAACTTTCTAATGGGACTCAACCAGCATATTGCTTTGCCAATTTATCTGACCAGTGCTGATTTTTTAAAATTATACATTGGTCTCCAGCCAGTTATGTTGTTTTCTGCCAAAATGTGGATGGAGATTCCACCAATCATCAAATCGAGAAAAGGTCTGGAGTATGATATTGCGTTAAAAGATATAAAAGATATGAAAAGGTTTAATTAATGAGTGAAAGTCCCACTTCATTTGACTCGTTTAAAGTGTGATTTATGAATGAGTAGGAAGAGTTAAGAAATGCGTGAAAAAATGTGACAATTTGACAAAATATTATGAAAAGTATAGACATTTCTATGATATTGTGTTATGTACATACATAAAGAGCTGCTAAAATATGTTTAAAAAAATATATTTGGTCATGTTGCGTGTTTTTGTTGATGGGGTGTTTACAAGGTTTTTCCACCCTGACAAGAAACACTGAATAAATTATAACTGTTTGGCATGAAAATGGTCAAATGTTGTCATATGAACAAAATAGCAGCCAGTGGATACTTTACACATAGTAAAAACTGTAAAATCTGTTGAACCTTTGTTTCATATGAGTGTAGTGTGTGTAACAACAGCGTTATTTTGTTGAAATTAGAAAAGGCCTGGTTCTTCTTTCTCAAACAGAGCCATTTCAAGCTCAATTAAGGTTTAGCACATAAAGAACTCTATCTCCTCGAGTACTGGAGGTGCACTGTTGATGCGTTTTTGCCTTCAGATGCACAGAAATGTACCAAACACTTGTGGCTGTCTCTTGTCATCAAATCTGACATGCAAGTCAGGAAGCGTGAACCAAAAAAAAAAAAAAAAAGATAGAAGAAAAAATACCCACTGGCACCTGTCCTTCCAAGCACTTGCCAGGGAAGAATTGAAGTCCGGGATTTGCCGGACGCCACGCTGCCTTTGGGATGTAATCTCACATCCACACACCTATTAACCTCCACCAGCAGAGAAGTTGGAATGACGTTCAAGCTCCAGTGGGTCCAGTGCAGGATAATGACTGTGGTGAGTTCAGGTAATGTGGTTAGCGCGCTGTTGGGGCCAAGCTGTCAGCTCCGTGGCAGTGTGTGTGAGTGTGAGTGTGTGTGCGTGTGCGTGAGTGGAGAGGGGCGTGCTGACAGGGCCTGGGAGCAGAGTAAGCGGCACGGGATCAGTGGCATTGCCTGACTGAATCGGACATCTTCCTGCAGTAAGCTCTCTTACTGAAGCCTCTCCTGAATCACACATATGAATGCACACTCGCGCATGCACACATTTACACATACATGATGTGTGTAAATGTGCAACCACAAGCATGCATGCACCCACTCACACTCTCATATCTGTGAATTAGATACTGCACCTCTTATCATTTCTCTCTTTCTACTTTCTCCTCTTGTAACCCTCCCTTTCCTCCTTCTCTTCCTCCATCCTCCAAGTGAAGGTGCTGCAGGGAGGGGAAGATGTCCATGACCAACGTTACATGACTTATTACTCATCCAGGCCTTTGGTGGACCTCAGAGCCTCATCGACGCCTGCGGCAGAAGCATGGAGCTTTGAACCCACACTCTCCTTGTTCTGCCAGTTAGCCTGTCAATCAGCCAGCTGGCTAGGCGGCCTGTCACTCACTGAAGCATCCATGCAGTTATCCCTCTCTCAGGCCCAGGTACCCCCAACCTTTCATCCCTCTGCTGCTCCTACAACTACACCACCACTGGGGCCTCAGGGTGCGCTCTTCATGCAGCTCCTCTCCTCCTCCTGTCCGGCTCGCATGCGGACCCTAGGCCGTCACCCCCGGTGCCCCCCCTGCATGGTCTCCCATTTCACCGCAGGAGCCCTGACTCACACCCAGGCCAGTCGGAAAAATGAGCCAGCCATGCAGAAGAGAGATAAGATGAAGGGAGGGGAGGCACGCAACCAATAAAAACACATCATTCAAAGGGAGGCGATAAAGAGGGAAAACTGGAGTTGAAGGAAGATGTGGGGCAGTATGAGAGGTGAGAGGGAAAGTGTTTAATCCATTTAATATACCTAACAATCTGTTCTATTTCAGAGCACATACATGCAGATGCAAAATAAGCAACAGCAATTTAACTTTGGGAATGATAAGTTGCAATCACGTGTTGGTGGAGTGATGCTTTTGTCAACATCTAAGTCACAGATTACACATTTATCCTGTCATTTATGGAAATCAAATGCAGTATTCGTAATGCTTTTTAAATCTGGGTGAGGTGTAGGATATTGAGAAGTGAAGATTTGACTTAACAGCTGGAATTTTTTAAAACATTTAATCCTAAAAGGGTCAACTTGCACAACATGCATGCATAAAGGGTGTCCAGATTATGAATGAATGCATGGACGTTGACTTGATTTTGATTTGAAGTCCAAAATCGAATAATTTTGAGCCCATGATTTGAAGATTTAGTTATTTTTGGATATGACAAGAAAGAGCAAAGGCAAGAATAATTAGTAGCCTCGCTCATCCTTTGCTTTCTAAACCCTGAACCCTACTCAGTCTGGCCCAATTTGTGTTGGTGTGTCGTCACAGGGCCAGGGGATTTAAGCTAAGCCATATCAGCAGCTGAAAAGGACTCCTTGGAGAAAATACACTGGCCTGGATGTAGCAAATATATTGCTGTAATGCGTTCGGGGCCAGAGATCAACAATGGAGCCAGCTGAGGCAGAAGCAGAGAGCTTTGCCTCTGGTAGAGTACTCCTCAAGGACCCAGGATGCACATGTTGTAGTTTAGCGCAGACATGTTATATTCTCAACAAGTACATGCTCCATTCAACCTTGAGCTGCATCGAAGGCTGGAGCAAAACGTCGGCTGCTAAGATCTAAAGTGTGTCTATTATAAGCAGCAATTTTGAACCTGAATCTGCAAAGTGCAAGTCCACTCAGTCATGAAGAGAGACCACAGGGACGGGTCACAGCATCCCTCCTGATCCGGTCTCCTCCTCTCACGCAAATATATCAAACGGCGCAGCACACACTGACATATGAACACACAACAAACATACACACTGAAAAATATGCATGAGTGCACACAGAGACACATTTTGACACATTTGACAGAATGACATGAGAAAATAGTGAGAAAATATACAGTTTTGGTTCATGGGTCCACAGTAAGTGCAGAAATCACACAGCAAATTCATACTAATTATACTAAATGAGTCCCAATATGGAGGATGGGACCTCAAAATGGGCCGCAAAATAAGCCTGAATGGTCATGAGATGATTTTCAAGTTAGTTTTATTTTTCATTTTATGTGAAATACAGTTTTGCATCTTCAGGTCTGTATAGAATATTAAAATGAAAATTCTCAATTTGCATTCAGTCCAAGTCACATGGTCTCCACCGTAAAAAAAAAAGAAGTAGTACATCCTCCTCTTTTTCACACACAAGCCACAATCTAAACTCTGACCTCTACACGACACTGCGTTATTGGATAATGACGCCACTGACGTGTGCCACAGTGGTGTTGCTGCCACGCTGTGACAAATGGAGAGGATCGTGACAAATATGTTAAGGAGAGGAGAGGCTCATTTAGAGCACAGGGTACCATGTTGGAAGATGTATGGGTCCAGCACGCAGTGCAGCCTTAAGAACAGCCTGACCTCCCAAGGACACACATAGTTAAGAATCCTTAACTTACACCAGGCAGGCTGGCTTGCGGGGACACCAGATATTAAAAGGGGGGGGGGGGGGACAGGCAGCAGCGACACAGAGTCACCCCCTGGCTAGAACGCCTAATATCCTGCGGTGCAAGCTTTTATCTGGCAGACCTTAGTGGCCCACCTGAGAGTAGAGCCAGCTGGGGAGCAGAGTGTTAAGCTGTTGGCTGTCGCTGTGTCATGTCTGTGTGTTAACAGGAGGCCCAGGCTCTACTGCTGCTGCTGCTGCTGTATCTGAGGGCTTCTGTGAGATGCGTGTTGCAGTTTGATGAGTGTTTCTTGCTGCAGTGCGAGAAAGAGAGAGAGTGAAAGAGAGAGAGAGAGAGAGAGAGAGAGAGAGAGAGAGAGAGAGAGAGAGAGAGAGAGAGAGAGAGAGAGAGAAAGATAGAGGTAGAGAATCCCTCCCCATCAGAGCTTCACATTTCCTGCTATTGCCAGCACAGTTGCATATGCACATATTTACATGCAGGCACATGCACAAAAACACACACACACTCTTAAACGTAGACACGCATGCAAGAGCACACTGGCACATGAATACACAAACAGTGCACGCACGCAGTGAGAAAGGAAGTGCTTCAGTGACCCAGCACAGCGAGATAAGGCTGCTCTGCAATTCAGAAATATGCAACCTGCATGTTAACAACCCCTGGAGCGCAGCCTCCCCGGGGCGCTCTGCCTCCTCTCTCAGCCTCCCCACCTCCCTGCTCTCCGTGTACCCATCCTCTCCACCGGCTTTGTAGACCTCTCCTCCACCCATCCCTCTATCCCACACCACTAACTCGCCTCACCTGACTGCAAACAGACAGAGAGAGAGAGAGTGAGAGAGAGAGTGAGAGAGAGAGAGAGAGAGAGAGAGAGAGAGAGAGAAGAGTGGAAAATGGAGGATGGATGAGGCGGAGGGGAAAGAGAAATGGAAGGAGACAGAGGGAGATATGTGTGTGACTGCAGAGGGGAACAGAGTGTGTTTCTCTGTTGGTCTGCAAGCATGTGCAGAGTCCCAGTGAGCTGCTGCAGAGCAGGGGCAAGTGGGCTCGGGGGGGTGGCGGGGGGTGCAAAGGGGAGGGCAAACACAACATATGGAGGGCTAATGATGTTCTATTTGGAGAGATTCTTAAATAAAAGGTTAGATGAGGCCAAATATGAGGGGGGATGCGAGAGGGTGGGGGGTTAGGGGAAAAATGGAGCGATCAAAGTGGCCAGAGAGGGATGATGTGGTTGAGAGAGAATGTGAAAGAAGAGAAGAGGGAGAGAGGAAGAGACAAAAAAATATAAGCATAAACAGATAGAAGGAGAAAAAGAGAGAAAGAAAGCAGAGATCCATTCTCAGTAGTGGTGAGAGATTGGCAGGTTTCCGCACTGGAGATGCTATTGAGAGTGACACGTCCACGCGACACAGCTGTAACACATTGGCTTTGATACTAATATCAGTCTTTTTAGTGGGAGGTTGATGAAATTTGCATTTAGATTGAAATGACTTGGGGACGGCCAGGAGACCACAGAGAGGGCCGCAGAAAGGAAGAGAGAGAGGTAAGGGGGAGAAGGGCGGGGGTGTGTCGCTGTTTCGCTCACAGTTATGGGACGCCTGCTTTCAACCCCCAAAAACAAAAAAAAAGCAGACTCACGCCGATAGATCTGCTCCTCACACCCTCCGTGTGCCAACTCACTCTTGCTGAGTAATACAAATGTAACGTATTCTCTGCAGATTCAAAGTTGTCCTATTCTGAGCAGTGTTTAAAGAGTCCTCACCTGACCGGGTCAAGGATGCAGGAGGGGAGGGGAGGGGAGGGGGGGGCTCTGCACAGCAACCACCTCCTTCCTCTGTTCTCCAACCGCACATGCCTGACATTTGCATCGTCCAGAGACAGGGAAGCCACAAGGAAGGAGGAGGTGGGTAGCGTGCTCAATTTGTGTCTTAATCACATTAAAACGGCCCTGTGCAATTTTCTAAACGATTTAACGAGGGCTGTGTCGACTGAGACGGATCACGCACTGTGTCCTAATATTGAGCCCCCGCTCGCCTAATGGAAGAGCGAGCAAAACGCTTTATTTCTCCTCACACAATATTGGCACTGTATTGTTTAGCTAATGTTATCACAGCATTCAATAATGTTCTTCTTGAGGCAGTGAAAATATTTTGTGTATCTGTCACAGTCATTTGATTTTAGTTCAGCTTCTTTTACTGGGATGATTTTATTAAATGACACAATGTGAGGTCAGTATGGACAGTTTACACTTTCAGAGCCACCACACAAAAAATCATGTTTAACTGTCTGGTTTGAAAAAATATATATAATAAATGATGAGATTATCATGAGTATCTACAGGGACATAATAGCTAGATTTTATTTTACTTAAAATCCCAGAAACCAATCAGCTTCTTGCTATGAAAGAAGGGCTCCTGATGAATGAACAAAGATGTAACAGTTTGGTGATTTCACATGGAAGATTTCTGTATTTGTGTTTTTGTCTGAGCAGGTCTGGCTGCTTTTAAGTGGACAGGGTTCAGTTGGGAAACATGATGTCACATATTTTCATGCACCAATTAGGATTTATTCTCAGTGTGATTACAGATTAATTAAGATTTGATTGAGTGTTACATACCTCAAGTAATACCTATAGATGTTTTTGTTCCTGATTTTAAATTAGATTTTTGTTTGGGTCAAATTTGACTCATTTCGATTATTATATATGGTTTTAATAGTCCAATATTCAAAAATGCTGTTGCATCCTTCACTTATCTTATGTTCTCCTGTTGTAGTGTGATTGTTAAAGTATTTTCTTTATTAACAAACCCTAAGAAAAAAACACTCTCCCTGTTCTTTGAAACACATGAGATATACAGTACATGGATGCACAATACGTTTGTGGTTAAAAGTTTGGTATAGGGACTAATTATAAAGTAATACTTGAGCGGGATCAAAAATGACCCGCTTTATACTGTGAAGGGTCAGAATATGAACAGTAGTTGAAACCAGTGTTTGAAGGGCTTTAACAGTAGTTTAATATATCAGTATTATTGTTCTCAGGATAATAATATACCACAATTATACCTAATATGTTGTTAAATCAAGTCAATATCATGTGGGGTGAATCTGTGGGATTTCCATCTCTAAAGACTATTGAGCTCAAATGTAATAATATTTGAGTTACTGAAGTTTTTTTTGATTATCCTTTGCCCCCTTTTTAACAAAAAAACAGTGACAGTAGAGATACAGACAGGAAACATGGGGTAGCATAAGGAAGTACATTACTATTACATGGTATCTGTCTTTACCACTCGGCCACAGGATGCTTGTAATGAAGTCATAATTTTTTCCCAGTGGATCTCTAATTATTTATTCTTCTGTATGCACATTAAAGCCTATGCTGTCACAAGTATGACAACTGATCACATGGACACTGTGACAAATGTCTCAACCATTGCTCTCTACATTTGATAGGTGCGTCTACCTCAATTTCCTTGGTGCTGTGTTTTTTCATCATATGTCTCCCAGAGTTAAATATTTTGACAAGCAGCTGAAAATCTACAAACAGTAAGTGATCATCAATCTCAAAGGCTCCTTTGCACACACACACACACACACACACACACACACACACACACACACACACACACACACACACACACACACACAGAGAGAGAGAGTATGGTGCCAGCATCAGGTTGACAACAGCCTTTTCCAGAGGACAAGAGCACCACCTTGTGTTAATACATTATAAAAGGCACCACGAGACATCACACTCAGCCAGTGCATCCGATACAGATGGTTTAGGACAACCGACTAGATGACTCTTTATTGTAACAATTACGTGGAAATGAATTGTCTGTCAGTATCTTGTTACATATCTATAAACCACAAATCACAAAAGCTGCATCTGAACAAAAATGTCCTCTTAGGAAAGTAATTGAATCTCTTATTGAATTGATTTAAGTATTCTTTACAGCAAATACGAAAATTTGCCCTATGGGGTGAAGCATTTTACTAAAAGTTTCAACAAAAATAAAAGTAGATTTCTTTCCGTTTTAAGAAAAGCAAGACATTTAGATTCAGTTTTAAATGAATAACTTTAAATGTATATATCCTGCAGTGCAATTCAGAAGGTCGATATGGAGCAGAGCGCAAAGTGACTATGCGGCACTTCTAAGTATATCAATAGGATGAGGTCAATAATTGTAAGGGGAGTCTACACTATTATTAAACAATCAAGCAGAGGACAAACAATCTGCATCCAGGAATTACGACCGGAACTTGTGCTCATGTTACAAAAACCACAAGTGTGGTTCACTATGAACCAATAGGAGGATCAATGTTTATTAAGTGGCATCCCACTGAAATAATGATGCTGGTGGATTTCTCCAACCACTAGCTATTACGTTATGTTAATGTGTGCAGAGGAGATGGTGATATGCATTAAGTGGGAGATGGGATTGCATTAAGTGTTAATAGCAATTTACAATGTGGCATCCCCTCGGAGGATTTATAATCTTCTGTGTAAAACAATTTAATCCTTTCTGTCAATATAATCCTGCTGATATTATTAAAATAGCCATGATGACATGTTGATATTACTATTTTGCCTCAGAGCTAGTTATTTTAATTTACCTGGTGGGAGGGAATGGGCCTCTGTATGTGTGTGTGTGTGTGTAGAGAGAGAGAGAGAGAGAGAGATAGAAAGAGGAAAATGAGTGCTCGGAGAGATGATGGGGAATGCAAAAGACATTTTAGTGATGAACAGACCCCAGGGGGAAAATAGCTCTGAACTACCTGGGTACTTACATTAGAAGTTAGGGAATCAAACAGATATCACACACACACACACACACACACACACACACACACACACACACACATACACACACACATGCACGGACAGGCACTCAATATATATATTCACATCGCAGCTTCCAAAAAGGAAAGATACTTTGCTCACTTCTTATGTGAACAGAGAAAACCGCTCTATCCTTAAACAATTCTCCATATTTAAACAGTGAGTGATACCCTGCTCTTGTTTAAAAAGAGGCTGAACAAGACGTATTATAGTCAGAGTAGGACACCACTCTGCAGACTGCCTCAGTCTTGTAATTCATTAAAGGCAATGATGGTTTTTCAAAAAAAAGTGTGTGAGAGAGAGGGAAAGTAGGACATGATTTAATGTCTTAAGGGAGTTTTTAAGCCACTCTTAAAGGCTTAGCCCTCCCCCATCACACCTAAATAATGGGCTGCCATTTGTCCAAAGTCATAGGCTAATGGTCAAATCACCATATGAATGGAGCCGCTGTGGTTTGCGCCTTAGCTGTGTAACATTTTTATCATCGCCCCAGTATGAGGATCACTGCATGGGTTAATAGGGGATGGAGGCAGTCTAATGTTCAAGTGCCACCGGTGGCCAGCAGGTGTCAGTGTAGCCCTCAACCCTGGCTGCAACGGCCTGTGATGGGGATTGAACCTGGAGTGGAGTACAGAGGGGAGCGGCCTGCAGTGGACTGGCCAGCCAGAGCCGCACTGCATCAAACACAAGGTGGGTAAATTGCTATTAATAAGCAAGAGCAGCCTCGGCTGGGCAGTGTGACATGGCTTGGTCCTGGATTTATGGACCCTCTGGCCTGCGAGCATCTTATAACTCATTCTGTGTAACTCATTTTTAACCATCAGCAAGTGTCGGATGCTTGGGACATAAATTTGTTCGACAAGCTGTGGCAAGTGAGCGAAACTGTCAGTGTGTATGTGTGTGTGTGTGCGTGTGTGTGCAAGTGAAAGAAAGAAAGGCCTACGTGGACTTAAAAGTCATAAAACGCCTCCCACCTCACTCTTAAGCCACGTGGAACTAGTGCAGATATACAGCGCACACAAGGTCAAGCAAGGGGAGAAAGATGATGACACTTTGGGTTCATCCACCTGATTTGAGTTCCCAACTCTTCTAACAGCTTGTATTATACTACACATGCGAAAATTTAACTGCCTTCTGTGGACTTTGTCCTTTGCTGCCAGTGGCTGCACACAGAGGATTTTTTTTACCCTCATCAGAAAGTTAATGATAAAGCATCCATACTTGTTTTATTCACAGTTAAAGCTACTACAATCTACTTCTAGTTTTGTTTCCGTTTTCTGCTCAGACAGTGGCATCTGGATATTAGGCCTGCAGCTATAATTTATTTTCATTCTCTCTAATCATTGTTTGATTCATAACATCACAGAAAATAGCGAAAAGTGTCCATCACAAGTTCACCGAGCTTGAGGCGACGTCTTCAAATTGCTCATTTTGTCTGACCAAACTTACAGATATTCAGTTTACTGATTATGTCAGTTTGCTTGAATACATATTTAAATGATTAATCAATTATCAGCATTCTTGTCGATGAACATTTCTGTTGATCTTCTAATCAATTAACCGACTATTTGTTTCAGCTTTAGGGGGGGGGGTCTACGTCATAAAGAAAATCAAGCACATGGTTTTAAGAAGCACACCAGCTGGCTCCTGCAGATGATCCTAACCATGATCAGTAAATAATAACATTTTTACTATAACTTTAATCACTCCAGCAGATATGCGCAATGCAGGGTATTAAATGCTCATGCAAATGTCTTATAAATACATCATAACCAGAATATGCAACAGCTGGCGACTGCATGTAAACCAGTGACAACAAAATGCCGCTGTCAAACACTGATTCACACATCCATGCATTCACCATGGCAACAAGTTTCTTCCCATCCTGCGAACAAACATATGGGTGTTTTGTGCTCATGCATGAGTCCTTGTATTGTGTGCCTTTACTGTACAAGCGTTTGGAAGTAAGTGAGGTTGTGCCTTCTGTCATTCTGGACTGTGTTAACCGGCTTCCATGAAAGCTTACTGTGCACACGGAGCAAGAAGAGCAGATTGAGAGAAGAACCTCTGCACAGGAACCCAAATAAGCACCTACACTAAAATGAGCAGTCATTCGGGAGCAATGGGAACAATGGCCAGATGGAGTAAAAAAAAAAAAAAAAAAAAAAAAAACAGAGATAAAGGGAGCACAAAGAGATTGGAGATCGTTCATGTAAAAGCTTGACGTGGCGAGAAACAGAGAAGAGACATTGAGTGCAAATATTGTCTGGAGGTAGAAAGACAGAGGGGAGGCAGGGAAGGAAGGAGCAATTAGCGAGAGATAAAAAGCATGGCAGGGAGGGTAAGACAACCTCCTATTACTCCAATTAATCCAATAAAAAAATAAAAAAAAGGAGGAAGAAGAACTTAGCGCACCAGAATAGCAGATCCATTTCCCTGACAACAGCAAGTGTTTTAGGGTCATGAGTGGGCAGCCGGAGAGCAGGGCTCCTGCCAGGCTGAGCAGAAAACAGCATGCTGGCATTTCAGCCGGGCGGAGGGGAGCACATGCCCTGTCAGTGGGCACATTAACACTAATTCAACATGACTTGTTGATATATTTCCATGGCGGTAATGATGTTAATGGCAGTATTTTAATGCCCGTGTGCATGGAAATCAGAGAGAATATTAATGCCGCCGGCCACTGATCGTGCCGAGGGTGGAGCACATTAATATGTATTGAGTAGGCCCGTGTGCATATGTGTACGGGGTGAGTGTGAAGTGAGTAATACCACTCCAGTTTAATGTTTACTCGTCTGGCGCTACATTAAACAAGGCTTTTCAATGAAATAGTCATCACTTATCTAGCTGTTGGTGTGTAAAGTGGACTTAAAGCGGGCCGTAGTGACTGCAGATAAATTGTAGGTTACGACCTGTTGATAACAGTCTGGGCTCTGTAGAGGTGAACCTGTGATGCCAGCAGTGGAAACAAATGGACCAATGGAGGTTGTGGAGTGTTTACACTGAAACTCTGCTGCCACAAAGTCCTTTACTGACCCATATAATGTGTTTACTTGGCAAAGAGAGGGTGGGGTAAATGTCCACTATGGAGGTATGATCTGTGCCACTAATTAACCCCGAAAACTATAGCAGCTCTCTGATTCCTGCCACGGTCCCGCACTTTTGAACGCACTCGTCAAAATTGGATGTAAGCGAGGATTGTGATAAATAATACCCGTTCTAAGCCGTGATCACTAATCCACAAACCTGCCGGTGATTGTTTCCACTCATGTCTGAGTTTCTCTGCCTGACAGTGTAAAAGCAATGCATTTCAGTCCCAGAGCTGCAACTTCATTAACCTTTTCTGCAGCAATTGTTTCAAGATGTGTACGATTATGTTCGCGTCCAAACACTCTCAATCAAAATATAGTTTTCTCCATTAAACAAGTTGTGAGTTATCCCACAAATAATCAGCTCCATTTGTGATCAGATTACCCTGATATTTTGGTCTGGTGGCTGTAATGGATTAGACCTGCATGTGATAGCAAAGTGGAAACGATTGCTGCCCCTCCGATCTACTTCATCCAGCATGCTTGGCGGCTGTATTGTTTGAAAAATAGCAAGAGGGGAGGCTGCTGTGAAATCCCTCCCTGCAGGAGCTCTTTAAGCTGTTCACTGCATTCATAGCTGCAGCAGTCTCAGTGATGGGAGTGTAGCTCTCACTCTTCTCCCCAAACGTCAACATTGAACTATTTTGTGTTGTTGACATTTGGGGCCTTGTTGTTGTTTTGACACCCCATTATTGAGTTTCTACCCCTTCAGTAAGCACTGTGACTGCTGTCAGATATCATGCTAGACACCAGGGTGCTCTGCACAAACTGTGCCATGCAGCACCAAACACATACTACACTTTCCCTGCAGTTTTAGAAATGTGGATACATTATATTAGCATTTATCTACATTCAGAGAGTTGCTTGATTAGGTTGTTTTATATTAAAGTAGCGGTTTCCAACCTTTTTTATTTGCACCTTTTATAGACAAGCACTTCCTGCTTATGCCCTCTGATCACATGTCTTTGAGTAATGTTTAGTTCAACAGAAGCATGATGTCACCTTCTCAGATTAATTTCAATACGTTTTAGAGTCATGAAGAAGTGACTAAATTGATTTATTCAGCATTTCACCAGAAAAAGTTAAGATTTAAAAGAAGCTTTCCTCTTTTCTCCTATCTTGCTAATCATCTTGTGACCCATCAGATTTATCTCATGACCCTGCAGAGGGAACTGGCCCTCAGGTTGGGACCCACTGTCTTATAGGGAAATTAGGTTTGTAGTTGTTTATCATCATTATAGTCATTACTGAGATCTGGGAACATGGAATATCACTTAATAGAAGCCAAACTGGGCCAGAGAGAAGCAGTCAGAAAAGCAGACAGGTTTTAAAGGCACTGGTTAATGTATGATCCAAACTGTCTGTTGTAAACATCAGTTACACTTTACAAACTGACATCCTTGTTCAACATAGACCTACTGCACTTACTGTTGTTGGTAGGGTTACAGATTTCCTGTTAATGCCAGTTGAACATTTACTCATGTACTGTACACAAGTACACATTATGAGAAATTTCTTTTTACTTTTAGGGAAATATTGTCCTTTTTCCTCTATTACATGTAGTTCACATTTATACCTAAATATTGATTTTACATACAAAAGATGTAATCAACTTATAAAATATGATGTATTATTATAGATTAAAGGCCCTGCATACCCACACAGGTGTCAGGTGTGTGGCTGATTAAACTCATTCAGTTTGGAGTTGTGTAAAGCTGTGCTGGGATTCACATTAGGTCACCAGTGATTAAGATGTTCCTGTTTCCCCAAAACAGATGTATTAAATTAAAAAAAAATGTTTTATCTTCGTTGCACAAGTTAATAACTTGTGTGCACAAATTATTATCCTGTGTGCATAAGATTTAAAAATATATATATTTTAGGACCTTGGTGGCTGAGCTGATGGGGATATTCTGCATAATGAGCACTTTTACTCTACTTATAATACTTATATTTCAGCTTTTGTTAGCCATACTTATGTACTTTTACTAAATTGGAATTTTAATGCCAGGCTTTAAATGGTACGTTGTTCCCATACCTCAGCAATTACTTTGGTGAGCACAATCTTATTATAATGCATATTAATACTGAGACTAAGCAAAATAAGAGGCAAGTTACTTTAAACCTCTGCATGGTATCATGTGGGATTTCACTGCTTTGGTTTCTATCCAGTGGTACTTAATTATGTAACACTACATACTCTTCCAATAGTACAATACAATCATTTCAAGCACCTAATCAGAAATCATTGTGCCAATCCAGTGTCTGCAGCCAGATGGAGATTACAGGATCTGGAAGCTAGGCTCCGAAACGGCACTGAGGACGCAACAGAGAGCCAGAACATGTTGTGGTCTGTGCGTTAGCTGAGGAGGAAGAGGGGATGCTCCGGCCTTGAGAGGGTTTATAGCCAAGCGTGTGGATAAAAGCCAGGCAAAAGAGACACGCTCACAGGTGGGACATGTAAAACAGGCTGGACTCCACCACCGAGGATGCAGCCTAATAACATCAGCAGCGTCTTTACCCACAAGCCCTTTTCATTCCAGGTGTGTGTCAGCTTCCGCGACAGAGCCGCGGCTTGACGCACACAATTGCTTTTTGCCAAGTGAAGCAGCAAAATCCCCAGGCCCTGCTGACACGTAATGACAAATGTGTGAACACTGGCTGCGAAACCGGCTGTGATTTCTAAAACATCGTCTGAAATAATGGTGGGAGAGGGAGTCGAGAACGCCAGAGAGTGCAAATTACAGCAAAGGCAATGGGCTGGAAAAAAGAACAGCCTTGTTGATGACAACACTGTGGGCTTTTGTGACAGAGGCCCTCACTTTAGTATCCATCTCTCAACTTATTCCATAAAACACATCGTCAGCTCTAAGGGGAAATGGGCCGCTGAATGGCAATACACCATAACAATTCTTGACCGAGATCTGAGGAGATACGTCTTGTAAGTGCGCCTCGTAAATGTGTAAAAAGAGTGTGGGCGGGTGGTGGTGGTGATTGTTCACTCCCAACAATCTGATGTGGCACTTGACTGCAATTGATGTAAATATTATCTCAAGGTTAACTGCGAGCTGTTTGTGTGGAGTGTAAGTATTCTGCCCAGCGGAGCCTCTCTAAACTTCCTGCTTTTGTGCCATATGTTTTCTACTCACACTAAATAAAAAATGAATTCCTGATGAGTTTAAGTTGCTCTCCGGCATTTTTCACAAAACTAATGGGCCAGGAGTGAATTATTGATGAGTGTTGATCAAGGAGAGAGCAGAAAATAGGTTACCTATAAGCTCACACTCAAACACAGTGACATGCCTGAATATTTCATCAAAAGGGGTAAATAGGCATGTGATATGATGATAATATTCCTATGCTTTCCTCCTAATCGCTAATTTGAGAAATAAAATGAACTCCGGCTTTGCTATTGACTTGAGTTCTCTTAATTCATTCATCTGCGAAGCCTCGCTCAGCAGCGCTCTTATCTCTTCCTCCTTTAACTTGTGCCTCCCTCGCTCTCGTTTCCCCACCCGTTAGCTGTGGGGCAGCAGCAGCGCAAGAGTGATGCGAGTGACCTTGGCCTGGTTCTGCAGGCTCCAGAGGACAGCCGTGTCTCACAGCGATCCGTTCCTTCCCACCAATCCCGATTAGCAGCCGGGCAGCAGGCAATGGACGGGAGCTAAGTGTCGCAGTGCAGAGGGCCGTCGAAGGAGCTGAAGTCGGATCTGTGGCCCAGAAGAGGTGTGAGGAGAGGAGGGAGCGGTTGGGGAGGGAGCAGGGTTGGGACGGGGGGGGGGGGGGGGGGCAACAGCCTGTGGGGTGGAGTGCGTGTGCATGTGCATGTGAGGAGGATTCTGTAGGGCGAGGATAATAGAGGGATAGTTCAACAGTGGGTCAAGGAGGACAAAGAGTCAGAAGTGATCTCAGTGGGGAAGGAGATGAGACGGCATAAAGGCCTGGGAGGAGGCCACAATCTGGGCTGAGCGGCTGAATGTTTTTCTGCCCTTCAGTGCCGTCACTGCACGCTGGGACGACACACAAATAGAGCCAGATGAGGAAGCACCATCTTCCTAACTAACCGTGCTGTGGTTTCTCTTAACATTTCTGGATCATTTAGTTTCTCTCCACATGCTAAAGATTGAAGAAAAGTTGAAACAAAAGTTCATACAAAGAAGCTCTAAAGCCTGCTGTCACACAGAGGGATGAGACACGAAATCCGTTCAAATGTCCAGTCTCTCATCAAGAGCGTCCATGGTGTTGCACTCGGTTGCACACACGAAAAAGCGGCACAAACGATTGAGTGAGGGGTAAAAAAAAAAAAGAGTTTAAAAATTCAACTCCTGGTGTCTTTCTCACTTGCTCGTGCCTAGTCAGTCGCTGCGTGAAGTGGACGTGCTTGACGGATTGTCGGTTTCTTCAGAAAGCTACAAAAATTGTCAGATGCAGCACCCCCAATTTTCAAGAGCAATATTAAACAATCCCATCACTTCGGCTGGAGCGTTTTGACCCCTTACGCCTTTTTGTTTGGAAAGAAACTGACAAGCAAGACGTTCCTTTTCATGCAATTTGTAGTTAAAGTGCACATTTCAAATCGTTAGACTAAGAATTATAGTTATCAAGTTGTGTAGAAAAGAAAAGATAAAGAGAGACACAAACTTATCAAATACATAAGGTTGTGTCCTTCACAGAGTTCACCCTGCCTCAGTGCACAATGCATCAGCAATTTGCAAATTGGTGTGTTGTATGTAACCAACATGTGGATCGCAGGGTTTTTTTTGTAGCGGTTATTTAATGATGTGACATTTAATCATGCCAATAAATTAAATTTAGACAAATGTAAAACTATTTACTAAATACTGATTATGATACAGTGTTTAATAATGACCTAAGGGATTGGTGCTATGAGCTATTTAAGACATGGATATGTGTATTTTTATTAACCAGATCTCCATTAGAAAAATCTGAGCTGGCAAAGGGTGTTTCTATACTAAATTATGGGTATAGCATTGAAAAAGGTTTATAGATCATTAACAACACTGTGTTATTTGTTGAGTTTTTAAAAATCTTACTTAAGAGTTTGTTTTCTCTCTTAGTTTTCCTCCTGCCTCAGGGGCTAACGTTATTTTTTGTCCTCTCTCACCCATGTGCAACCTTGCACTGCAACACACACATACATACAGCGCATACTTAATGTACACATGCACAGAGAGAGCAGATGGGCTCACATTATGACAGCCACCTTTCCTGTGTCCTTGGGTCCTTCCTCATTCATACCTCCCTCCTCCCCCCCACCGCTTCCACTTTCCTGTAATTCTGCTCTCTGCTGTAACTCTTTCCTCTTGATTCAAATCAATTTTCAGGTCGCTTCACTTGCAAGACACACGACAAGGTTTGCCCCTGCAGAAGCACTGGAAGTTTTCTATCTCTCTCCCTGCCTTCCTCCAAACCCCCACCCGTCCATTTCGTTCTCCCTCCTTCCAACTCTCCCTCCCATTATATGCTTCTCTTACATGAGGCCCGGGCAATCGACCCCAGTGATAATCCAGTCTTTCATATTGGCAGATTAATATTGACTCAGAGCCCTGGCGCTGATGCTCGACCCATCCTCCAGGTGCTGGAGCATGCAGAGTATGAGGGATGGTGCTTAATATACATTCTGCTGGTGCCTCTCGCCCCAGAAGAGCTGCATGAGAAACACTGTTAAAAGTGAGGAAGTGATTGTGGTTTGCCAGCTTTTCAGCTACACTGCATGCACGCAGCCACACACTTTATAATAAGACATACTCCTTGAGACACATGTATTCTGATATGTATGCATGTGCACACAGCTGGACATGCTTGTGTTTCAAATCCTTGGGTGATATTGAGGCCAGAGAAAAAAATACAAGGAATGACTAATAAAGGATATGCCACAAGGTTTATTTAAATGTTCTTTATCCATTTGTGCAGCAGACCAAAATATGTGCAAGCTGCCTCCACTTTCAAGTGGAGAAACCGTGATGAACACACACTGAGACAGTCAGTTTCATGGTGATTAATGAAGATTTGATGAGGCCGAATCAATGACGTTCATTAAATAGAAATCAGTGAGAGACATGAAATCGAACGCTCCCCAACACAAGATAAAAATAACACGTGAATATGGAATAAATGAAGAGTAAATGGAGTCCACATCAGGGTGACATTTGAATCCATAGCCATAGATTTATTGAGTAACTCGCTAATGTAAATGTTCTGATAAGCAAGAGGAACAATGCCGTGTGGAGATTAACTGTTGGTGAATCTTTTAAAAGGGTAAGCTCATGACAATGTTTTTTTTAATTCTCCAACGTGACGCACAACGAGGCAGAACGGCCTATTTCTTTTTCTAACAGACAAGGAACTGTTAAATTAACAAAAAGCTGACAGGTCTCTAAGATTCAAACTGCAGAACATACATAGTTTAATGACAAAAGTGGTCACAAAAGATTCAAAATTCAGAGGTATTCTGTGGAACAACAAGTTATTGATTCCCTGCAAAAAAGAATAGTTGGATTCTAAGCTGGTGACCATCCATTGTTTCACCTGAAATGTCTGAACGATTTCTGAAAGATGGTATCAGTTGTCTCCGTTAAGTCAGATTAATTCCATGAGTTAGCTGGAAACTGTTAATTCCAGCTGACTTTTGAATGTTTCTGGCTAACTAGTCCAACAAAAGCTTCTTTGATATGCTTTTGATGTTTCTAACACAATAACATCATAACAACTGATAAAGACTGAAGCTAAAAGTCTGAGTACTATTATGGTACAAGGAAAATTTGTTTTCTTATTTCTATCTAAAATAACATTGATAACATGCTTACAATAACTTACAGCATCCCTGAACATGCAACACATATATTGAATACTTTATATTTTAGTGTGCTCCACCGGCTGGCTGGAATTTGCATGTTCTCCCCCTGCCTTGATGGGTTCTCTCCAGCTACTCCTGCTTCCTCCCACAGATCAAACACATGCCAGTTAGGTTAATTGATGACTTTATATTGCCCGTAGGTGTGAATGTGAATGGTTACCTGTCTCTTTACTATAAGTTAGCCCTGTGATTGAGGCCTGATTTGGCTAAATGGAAAGCTCTCAACAGTCCTGCTATGTGTAGTTACCATGTCTAAGCTATGTTTGGATAACCACTAGGTATAGGAGGAGTTTAGTGACCCTCAGAAATAACCAGTATGTCAATTATTAATAAAACCAGCTTAACAGACCTCATAAAGGATTTTTAAAAGGGTAAGGTCCATGTTTCAGGTATTTTAGTTGGTATTAAATGTTTTGTATTTTGCCCTGAAGTAACGAATGAGCTAGTATTGAAAATGTCACAGCACCCGTCTAATTAGTAACCAATGTGCAGCAATTACACCCTTTACCCTCTACCTGACCCTCCATCAACAACCCGATAAGCAAACACATGTAAGGAAAAGTACAACCCGGCAATCACATTTGCACTCTTGTCCTTGAAATTGATCACATACAACCTGAAGCGCAGAACGATATAAATCTGACAGCGACGTGACCATAAAACACAACCAGGGTTCAGTGTTAACAACCTCCTGGTCATTACACCTCTGCCACTCTCAAATCATAACAACAATAACAACATGACGGAGTAAACGAGGAGGCTCTGGCAGTGATGTGTGACTAATGTTTGCACTGTGTTATTTTACCAATGAACATACTGTACAGTCCAAGCTCAAGTTTGTAGCCGTTAGGAGTGTATCCAATGAGTGGGCAACGCTTGAGGATTTTTGCAGTGGATAATGCTAACGGTCATGTTGACACTATGATTGTCCATGGCTGCATCAGGACATTTTGTGTCCAAGACTTCAATTCATTATTTGAAATGTTGACACTCATCTGCAGAGATGATTCATGGCTGAAAGAAAAATTGTTTTTTGCTTTGACAGGAGAGATGCGATCAGGAACGGGAGACAACCAAAACAAAATGTTTGTCCGTGTTTGAGAAATGGCTGACAACCGAGGAGCAGTCAAGTTGACAAAGCGCTTCTCATCCTCGCTGACTTTTTGCCTTGGTGCACAGTTTGACTTTTAGCTCAAGTTCGAGCGCTGCAGTGCGTCATGAAATTATGAGCTCGTCCCCACACAGTTCCATCTGTGTTTGGAGTAGATTTTAAGCACCGAGCGTCTAGGTTCATGCCATTTATCATTTTAACTGAGCAATGAACCATTAGAGTTTGTTTTAGTGCAGCTTAAGAACAGCTGAGGTGGAATTAGGAGTCACATAAAGCGAAAGAAAAACCCCTTTGAGCTGAAACTAAATGAAACAGTTACCACACAACATTTGCACCATAATTCGGCCCTTGTGTTATCTGTCAACATAAATGGCTATTTTACGTCTATGATTTTGGCTCAGGCAATAAAACCCAAGAATTTAAACTATCTAATTTAATGGAGGCGTTTAACAGAAATGCACTATTTCTGAATATAAAGCAAACTTTAGCCAAATTAAAAGGCCTGTTTTACTATCTCCTATTAAATCCTGTCAGATGCAACCTAACACACCAAAAATCTAAAAGCTTTTGTCTCTGTGCCCCAGATAACTACATCTCCTGCTTTCTTGTCTGACCACAGACTAAACCTGATGGCTGTTTTTTCTTTTGAGTGTGTAACACTGAAATCTGAACTTTGCATGGCACTGCAGCACTCAGGGATCGTTTTTGTTCAACGTTCAGGCTTGACAGAGAGCATACTTAGTGTAATGATCCATTGGCTGTGTGTGTCTAATGAAGAAATAGATTATATGTGGCTGCCACTTCATTGGCTTGTTAATGAGCATATTTGTTTGCATGTACTATGTGGGAACCTACGTGTGTACGTGTGTGTTGAATATATAGCAGGGGAACGTGCAATATAGCCAGCCTGGAGAGTAGGGGTTAATGAGCCAATCATAGTCCATCAGGGAAGCTATCAAGTGCCTACATGCATCCACTGGTCATTCACTCTGTCTGGCTCTCACTTTTACTCTTCTCTCAAAAAAACCCTTTTTTTGAGAGGAAGAGAAGGGATGTATGGCTGGAAAGTTCCAGCCATACATCCCTTCTCTTCCTCTCTTGAACAGCCTCCCTCCTTCGCTGCGTCTTTCACACTCCCCACAGATTAGTGTTAACGAGGATATTAGCCAAGGCTGTAAACACAGTCCCTTTCTCCGATCCATTTGGCAGCGAGGAGGTGAAGGGAGGGTGGGTTTCACTTTTTGCTCTCTTTTCTAACCCCCTTGGATGCTGAGGTGAGCACTAGTAGAGAGTAATAGGATGTGTGTGAATCTGGTTGTGTGTGAGGGGGTGGCGTACTGGAGGAGACAAAGGCCAAAGAGACAGTGCCACCGGGAGGGGTCGGATCACGCTGGCACCGGTTCACATTAGGAGTCATGTATTTTCAGCTGTTTGACCGGAGGATGGAAAAAAAAAACCTTTTTAACAGAGCAAGCACTGAAGCATCAGGACAAAATACTCAGGATTGTTGCCTGTGAGGAGACCTACTCCCTGGCTATTCAACGTGTTTTCTACATCCAAACTACTGCTCGAGGAATCGACAATTTCCATCTGTGCAGAGCTATACATTCCCACCGTGGCGGCTCGAGTGGTTTAACAAGTAACTCGGGCTCACCTTTGTACTCCCCCCTCCCAAAAAAAAAACCACATACACGCTTATGCTCTACACAAATGGGATGTGGAGTGTTGATGTAGCGTAAACCCTGTGGGGAGGTCGTTTTGATAGAGGGGTTTATGTCCCTCCCAAAGGGCCTGGAGCAGTGCTCACAAAACGGCCACAAATCAATACTGCACACATCTGTCAGGGTGTGATTAAATTCTCTCATTCCCTTGACATCACCCTCCATGCACACAAACATATATGAATGAACACACACATACACTTGGCAGGTGGGCAGATGAAGAAAAAAAAAAGAAATGTGAGAAAGAGTTCAAGGCCTGGGAAAAGGTTAGTATGAAGTGTTTAGTTTACCCCAAGGTACAAAAGTCTAGACTGACCTCAAAAGCACAAATCCACATCGAAACAGAAACTTATGGGTCATTTTCTCCTGTAAAGACTGTGGTGTAGGGCTTCAAGTGACACATTGACATTTGCCCTCAGGGTGCGTGCAATTTGACTACAATTTTAAGGCTATAGTGGCAAAGAGACAAAGACTGACCTAAATAGATGAATGCATGCACTGCTCTTTTTTGGACACAATGGGCTGCCGCAGCTGAGGTACCTTAGGACATGACGGAAAGAAATTCATCAAAAAGCAATCATCAGTACTAGGTGGTGACTGATCTAGCGTGGCATCCATTCATTATGTAAATCTTGCAACCTAGCTTTCTTTATCATCAAAGACCCTCATTCTGAAAAATTAGCCACTCTCTGTCTGTGGAAAAACAACAGAACACTAAAACTGGACTGTTGCTATGGAAACTATGTGGGAGAAACCATTTTAGGGAGAGCGGGCGGCAGGGGTGTGTGCACGTGTGTGTACTGTCAGGCGGGTGCATGAGGAGAGACGGCGTTAGCAATCAACAGGTGTACTGCCAACAGTAATATCTGGGCCTCCAAATGGAATGGTAAATTAGATTTAGGATGCCAATACATTCAGAACAGGACTGAGATTGAGTATTAAAGTGAAGGTGATGTGCTTATTGTCACTGCCACAGATGGACCTCATTATTAGGAGATTAGTCCACGGCTGCACAAAAAATAATCCGATTCATTGATATCTATGAACACAGCAGAGCTCCAAAGGAGGCAGCAGCTCACACTGTCATTTACAGCAAGTGTGGAATTCCTATTGAGGTGAAATAAAGCAAAAATGATACAGCAGAGTATGAATATTGCAGGATATGAAGAATACCCCCACCCCCCAGCATCACACTTACTTCCTTTATCCAACTGCAGCTAACATGGACTTGATAAAAGATTCAAAGGAGAGAGAAAGAGACTACCTTCAAGGGCACATCAAACCCTGAACGATCATTTACATTCATGAATCAATAATCCTTGTCGGATGAAAGGGGGAGATAAAGGGTTGTCTCATCTTTGGGGTCATTTCTGTGTTGAGGGACCTAATTTTCATTACCCAGGATGAAATGCACTAAAGCGCAGGAAACCTCCATTCTCCCAAGCATCGGTCATCTCTGATGGTGCCCCACCTTTTCATTTTGGAATTTATGAGGGCTTTTTATTCCCCCTCCTTAGCTATAACTTAGCAAGATTTGACAGCAAACAATGTTCTTTATGCCGGCATTTGGGATGGCTGTGTCTGGAATATGAAATGTGATCTGTTGCTCTGGCCCGTGTTCACAATCTGTCAAGAAAGCGTTAAACACATCTACATCGTACAGGTCTTTCTCTGTTCTTTTGTTTAATGTAGGATGGGAACTGCCTTGAATTACAAGAGAAAAAATGTGTTGACAAGGAGTAAAGCTGAGTGTTATAAAGTGGGGGCAGGGGTTTTGAAGGTAAGTATTTTTTTCATAGACAATGTTAGGTAACTGGCAGATTTTAGCCTGGTTCTAGACCTCTGAATTGACCCTCACATATTTGATTTGCTGTGATTCAAAAAGGTCTGATCTATTGATCTATTGTTCACATTGGTCAGAGAAAAAGTCAACCGATCAATAGTGCTGGTAGGTTTGGGGTTAAGTTAACCCGGTCTCAACCTCTAAATATGTTAAATGTTTTTGGGGGTGGGGGTGGGGGGAGGTATTAGTTATTGCACACCTTACAGGATTCAAGAGTTTAGGACATTACAGGAGGTGAGTGAAAATAAGCAACTTACATTTTACTATCCTTCCAAAATATGAAGCTGTTGACTGACATTATGTGTAGTGTATTACTTTACCAACTGCGATTACTGGGTTGATTCCCCTTGATTATTATTTTTCCAGCAAATAAAGACATATCAATTCACAACCAAAATATCTGGTTCTTTAATTATAGAGTCAAAGGTACAAGTCTGTGTATTACTAAGGAGAATTGGGACATAGGCTTTTAGTGATTATGTGTTACTTTTTATACTGTTATAAGGTCGGATATATATGTTAAACAGGGTCAAAGGCCCAAAACTTGAGGTGAATATATGTAAAAATGCTGCCTGAAAGTCAAAATCCGAGACTGCAGCCGCTCTGAATGCAGATGGTTTACACATGCCCACAAACAGTCATATGTTCCATAGCCTTTGCTACTTAGGTTAGGCTTATTCCATCCGTTGTTTTCACTGTCAACTCGCACATTAGCAGCACTATATAAAAGCTGACATTCTGAGTAAAGAACTAGAAAAAGTAGTGAAATCCTGCAAGTGTTTGTTCAAGTAGCCTCTGAGGGGCAGCCACTTGGAGCTAACTAATCATAACAGAGTGGGTTCATCGGGAGGAGGGTTTCACGTAAAAATGGACTTTCAAACAGAGCTGGAAATAAATAAGTTATAAATAAGTTTTTTTTAAATGTAAATCATGCAAAGAAGTTCAGGTAGAGGCCCAGAATAAAATACAGATCCAGAATAAATATGCCCCCTTTAAGAAACCTCCAGTTAAACCTTAAGTTTGCAGCACATCCCACTAATGGAGAGTTGAAGTTTAAGATTACACTTTGCAGAAAATTAATTCACTGAGCTATTAAAATTGGTTCACTTTCACATAGTGCGTCAATAGGGCGTTTGATTTATTCAGCAACTACAGTGTGATGTTTTGTTTCAATAGGCGACACTGAAGCTTTCTAAATTTTCTACAGCTCTGATTCATGGGAGTCGGCATTGCAACGGCTGCTGAGGGTGAGGGGTATAACTGTATTTCGAGCCACTCTTTATACCAAACTGTCAGAAGAAGCGTGACTTCTCAGAAATGAAGCTGTAATCCTTAGAAACAATGGTTAACCTAATATTAAATTATCCTGGAGCATCTTTCAGTATTATATTGAGGGTTATTGAGTTTCTTTTAAATAGAATTCTTTTAAATGCTAATTTATGGTTGGGAAACATACACCTGGGACATGTGCCTCCTCTCATTCTGTAATTCTATATTTGTATACGTGCACTGCACACCAGGACACAAACCTCCGGGTTTCTGTCTCAATTCACCACTGTGTGATAAATCATTGTGATGTGAAATTACTTACAAGAATCTACAGATTTCATTGTAATATTCTTCCTGATTTATGTTCCATAAAGCAGCATCATGAGCCTAATCCAGCAGCCATCTGGGAGCCCGGTTGGTTGTGACAGGATAAGGAGGAGGGGGAGGCACCATTTGGGAGAGAAATGGAAAAGTGAGGTGTACTTCAGATGATTGGGTGAGAAAGACAATGAAGAGGACGGGTGTGCATGTGTTTGTGTGTATGTAGGGGCTTCGGATGAGCGATAGATTGGGCGTCGTGCTCTGTCACCTGCTCAGGCCCCACAACAATGTCATCATAAGCCAGCGCCTGAGCACCTGTCACACACAATAGATGGAAGGCAGCCGAGTGGAAATACCTGTGTGTATACCTGAGAAGTGAACATTGCAGCCTTTCAGTTGCTGATAAGTGTGGGAGTTAACAGCTCACTCACAGCTTTTTCTCAGGCAGCTGGAGCCTCCTCCCTTCTCGGACACCTCCACACGGGGGGATACATGCAGCAAGTTCACCTCTGTCTTTTAAGCAGTCATGAGAAAAGACTGAAATCTTTAAGTTAGGTTAAAGTAGCTAAGTAGAAATACTTCAATGCAAGTAAAAGTTATTGTATTCATACTTTTGCTCAATTGAGGGTACAAAACATTTTTTAGCAAAAAATACTCAAGTAATTTTGTAGAACGTTTTGAAGTATAGCTCCCTTCACAGTGTTAAATAATTGATGCCTCAACATGTACTGTAATCAGCAGTTTAATTCTGCAGCTGGTCCAGATGGGGTCAAACTTGAAGCCCCTGATAAACTACTTTGTTACTATGAGGAATGGAGTCCTGAATGAACACAATATTATCAGCCAAACTTAAAAGACATCTCATGAGAGATTTTTGTGCTTTTCTCACTGCTTTTAAGTGAGTAGCGCTTTGATGGAAAAAGGTGATACCACATATTACACATCAAAATTAAAATTGCAGTTGATGGGATTTATTTATGTTGCCTAGGAGATGCCGCTGTCAGTAGAATCTGAGCTCCACAGTTATGATGAAGTAATTTTTACTTTGTATATAATACTTAAAGGACCGATATGCACGACTTAGGCAGTTCTATTCAAAGAAATGTAATGTGTATGTATTAAGTACTACATATAAATATGTTTATACGTGTATAATCACCTGAAAGTAAGAATTGTATTTTTGGTCCCTGAGTATGAGTCCTTTATATCTACATTGGTAGCAGGTCCTCCTCATGGAGGCCCACATGTTGCATCTCCATGTCTCTACCAGAAGCATGAGAAACACAAGCTCTAGAGTGGATCTTTTCGTGAGTTTAATGGCCACCTTAGGTTCTTCCACGTGCTTAGAGGAACCTCACCAGATGCCACTAAAGGTACACACTGGTCCTTTAATGTAACCCCCTCCCACAGTTGTTTATTATTATTTATTTATTCATTATTATAATTATTTCATCCATAAAGTGTTTTTCCATTGACTTCCACGCTGTATCTAAAATGTCAAGTCAAGTCAAATTTATAAAGCACATTTAAAAACAACCTCAGTTGAACCAAAGTGCTGCACAGTTATTAAAATACAATATAATCACGCAAATATAAAAAAAAGAAAGTGCTTTTTTACGCTCAGGTTTTTGGGTGCTTTACTTAACTACCCACTACGGCTGCGGACTATTTCTCTTTTGAACAGTAGTAGAATAAAGTGTTCAACTCAATGTAGGCCACTTAAGCACTGAACTTGAGGAAAAGTACTTGTATAGTTCCATTGGCTCCATAATTGTGCTTGTGTCAGATTCATCTGACCAAACCTGTCTGTTACTGTTCCTCGTTTTCTATTTGCGTGGTGGGTTTTTTGCCTTTTGAGGGCAGTTTTGTATGATCTGGTTCTGCACTACACCCAGAATGTGTCCTAGTCAGCACAGTGCTCAGTGATCAGTGTGATCTCACAGAGGATATTATGGCTTTCAGCCTGAGCGTAGAGCTCCTGGTTGGATATCTTTGTTGAGCCAGAACACACAGCAAGCGTTTCTTAGGGATCTGTTGTGGAAAGAGTCTAGCTTTTTCATATCAGCTTTGACAACTCTCCAATTCTCAGATCCGTGCAGAAAAACAAATTGCAAATTTCTAACTGCAGGAAAGCACTTGAAAACACTACTATTGTGAGGCAATTGATGTTCAAATCTGAATGTAACATTGAAACAAGAGCCTAACAATGTCAAATGATGCTCATACTAAGCTGTTACTTTGATTTACTACAAAAGTTACAGCCCATTTGAATCTGTATACATTTAGGTTACATTCCCAGAGTCATTTTGCAATGCTTTACATTTTGTACCATTTCTATTTTTTCTTTTTTTATGAAGTTAACTGCTGTCTCAGCTACAAAGATGCCCCAAATACAAAAATATGGATGTGACAAGCTTGCAAGGCAACATGTTTTTGAGGGATTATTTCCTGGTGAATACTTCCATCTCTTCCTGTACCTGAATTTCAGGTGAGTAGCAGTATAAGGAGCTCAAGATGAAATGTATAGAGATATAACACACTCTGCATAGACACTTACTAAGTCAAATGAAGGTTTCCTGTTTAATTAATTAACCCATTTTTTTAAACTTGTTTTCATACTTTTAAAGAATATAAGGCAGCCTACACCTGACTATGTGGAAACACAAGCACAGATATAGTGAGTTAGGTTTACTAGAAGTCCTTAATCACAAATAAAGTCTACCATGGTGTAGATGGCAGGACAAATGGGGTAGGGAAGAGTATGTCAAGAGTGTGTTTGAGGTGAACAGAGTGAAGAGTACAGTGCTGGAAATTGAAGGTCTGATGATTAATGTTGAATTAGGTGTTGGGTGTCAGATGGAAGAGAAAGATGAATTCTGGACTGAATTGGATGAAATGGTAGAAAGTGCACCCTAGAAGAAGAGAGAGAGGTGATTGGAGCAGATTTCAATGGGTATGTTGGTGAAGGGACCAGAGGTGATGAGGAGGTGATAGGCAGGTATGGTGTCAAGGAGAAGAATGTGGAAAAGCAGATTGCGAGAAGGGTGGAAATGGTTGTGGTGATTACGTATTCCAAGAAGAGCGAGGAGTACAGGGTGAAAAATAAGAGTTGAGGAAGATGCACACAGATGGACTACTATAGGAGGAGGTGCAATCTAAAATAGACTGTAGATTGCGAGGAGAACGTAGCTAGGTACATTGCATGGCAACGAGGGTCAAATGGTGGAAGTTGAGCTGGATAGCTGCCTAACTACTGTATAAGTGGTGAGGGAGTCGGCTAGGAGGGCACTTGGTGTATCATTTGGGCAGAGGACGGAAGAAAAGGAGGCTTGGCGATGGAATGTGGAAGTACAGTATACAGAGGAAGAAGAAGTGGGATAGCCAGCGAGATAAAGAACGTAGACAGGAGTACAAAGAAATGTGGCTTAAGGCAAAGAGAGGTGACAAAGCACAAGTAGAAGGTGTATGATGAGTTGTGTGAGAGGTTCTAAGGAAGGAGAAAAGGATCGAGATGGGAAAGATGTACAGCAGGTTAGGGTGATGAAGGATAGAGATGGAAATGTGTTGACTAGCGAGGAGAGTGTTGATAAGGTGGAAGAACTACTCTGAGGGGCTGATGAACAAAGAAAACGAGAGGGAGAGAACGCTGGATGATGTGGGGACAGTGAATCAGGAAGTACAGAAGGATGTAATGAGGGCAGCTTTGGCGGTTGGTCCAGATGATACACTTGTGGAGGCATGGAGATGTTCAGGAGAGATAGCAGTGGTGTTCTTAACTGGAATATTTAACACAATACTGGAAAGTGAGAGGATGCCTGAGGAAGATGGAAGAAAGGTCCCGGTGCCAATATTCAAGTATAATGTTTATGTGCAGAGCTGTAGCGACTAAAGAGGTATAAAGTTTATCAGCCACAGCATGAAGTTTGTAATGGAAAGCTAGGTTAAGAGGAGAGGTGATGATTACTGAGCAGCAGTATGTTTTCATGCCAGGAAAGAGCACTACAGATGCGATGTTGCTTTAAGAATGTTGATGCAGAAGTATAGAGAGAGTCAGAAGGAGTTGTATTGTGTCTTCGGGAATCAAGAGAAAGCATCTGACAGGGTGACGAGAGAAGTGTTGCGGTATTGTATGTGAAAGTCGGAAGTGGCAGAGAAGTATGTAAGAGTGTTGCAGGATATGTATGAGGGCAGTGTGACAGCAGAGGTGTGCGGTTGGAGTGACGGATGAATTCAAGGAGGAAGTGGGATTACATCAAGGATCAGCTCTGAGCCCTTTCTTGTTTGCAATGGTGATGGACAGGTTGATGGACGAGACCAGGCAGGAGTCTCCGTGGACTGTGATGTTTGCGGATGACATAGAGATCTGAGCTTGGAGAGATGGAGGTATGCACTGGAGGAATGAAAGTTAGTATGAGCAAGATGGACTACAGGTGTGTGAATGGGAGGGAAGACAGCAAAGAGGTGAGGATGCGAGGAGTAGATGTGGTGAAGGTGGATGAGCTTAAATACTTGAGGTCAACTGTTCAAAGTAAAGGAGTGTGTGGAACAGAGGTGGAGAGAGTGGGAAGAAGTGTCAGGAGTGATCTGTGATAGAAGGGTACCAGCAAGAGCAAAAGGGAAGGTTTACAAGAGGGCAGAGGGACCACATATATTGTTTGGTGGCACATATTGGAGGTGGTGGCAGTGACAAAAAGACAGGAGGTGGAAGAACTAAAGATTTTTGTTGGGAGTGACAGGGATGAACAGGATTAGGAATGAGTATAAGAGATACAGCTCAAGACAGTTTGGAGACAACGTGAGAGAGTCAAGATTGAAATGGTTTGGACATGTGTGAACGAGAAATGTTGGTTATATTGGGAGAAGGATGCTGAGAATGGAGTTACCAGGCAAGAGGAAAAGAGGAAGGCCAAAGAGGAGATTAATGGATATGGTGAGGAAAGACATGCAGATGGTTGGCGTAATAGGGGAAGATGCATAAGATAGGAAGAGATGGAAACTGATGATCTGTTGTGGCGACCCTTCATGGAAGCAGCAGACAGAAGGAGAAGAAAAAAACATGAGTAAGAAGAATCGCAAATACAGTCTCAATGAACTTCATAAAACCCACAATGTGCCACAATAAGTAAAAATTACCCTAAAACAACAACAAAAAGAGAAACCTCTAATGTATGCAGAAGGGGAATCAAGACAAATGGTAGAAACATAAAAAAACACAATGTCATACAGGGATTGAATTTGGGTAACATGTCCATAATTCACAGCTTGAAACATGACTATAAATGTTGTCAAAATTCTTCATATTTCAGTCAGGACACCCTCATCAATTTTTGAAACAATAACATACATTTGTTTGGCCGTGTGGCTGTGCTCCTGTGATATAAGTCTGCACAAGCATGACACAGACTTTCCTCTGAGCATCTGAATTCTCTGGCAGAGATCCACAACAGGTAAATGAATATAAGCTCCTATTGAATAGACGCACATGCTGAATTCACATAAATCATACTACTAATGCAGGAGGAGGCTGAGGAGACTGCTGAGAGGGAAGCACTGGCTGAGGCAGAAAGGCTGGAGTGCTGAGCAGTGGAGTATGAATGGAGATTGGGTGCAAAATGTTTCACTGAACATCGATAATAAAATGTTTATGTTGATCTAGTTTTAGTTAGACCCTGGTCACATATAATTGGAAGGTGTATGAAAGATGTGACTAGAACTACTGGACCACTTGGCTCTAGAGATGGTTGCAATATAATAAAAAAAGTACCTTCCAGGCCAGAAGTGGCAGCTGCAAGAAAATGCAATTTAACATTGATCATTCAGGAAAATCCATTACCTGACCTCTACTGTTTACATCATTGTTGTGTTTATTGTGTCTACGAGTTCCAAGCAGTGAGTGATGTTTCCTTTTCAGATTGCTTCATCTGAATGTCGCCTGAAGCGATAAAAACAATCCTGTATTTCACAATAAAAAACCAACAGTATGTAACACTTTATCTGACCTGTAGTATACAGAACAGAGGGTCTGCACTGTTGACTTGGAGTGGGGGAAATAAATTGTATCTGTATTTGTGCTCTAAGAGTTTCCTGTGCTCAAAATCAAACAGTTCTGGACTCCAAATATGACTAGGTTTAAAAGGAGATTGGCAGTAGCAACTCTTCATTAGAGAAATCAGACTTCCAACCCACAAAGACAACACACACACACACACACACACACACACACACACACATACATACAACTTAAGAAGAACACACAAGAAATGTGTTTTAAAACCCATTAATTCAAATCAACTTTCTTTTTCAGGGTGTTTTTGGTTGACAGCAGAGATTCAGTCTATGGGTAAAGATATAACATATATGTATAACAGAGGTGATCTATATAAGGTAATGGTTCACAGTTCTTACTTACCTTTTGGTTGTCCTTAAATTTTCCAGGTGGTTAACATTGTCTTTTTCCAATTTCAGTAAAGTTATAATGTTCAAAAGTAGTTTTTTAATTGTTTTAAGTTTGGGCCTGAATAAATTGAGATCTCAGTAATAAAAAGTACAAATGAAATAATGTTGGATCCTCCTTAGTAAGGGTCCTTTAGTTTATACCTACCACCCTCCTCTGAATGGCATGGCATCCAAAAATCCACATCCAGAAAAGAAAGGCATCCACAAGCAGCGTTGGGCATCTCTGGATGGAGCTGCTCCTCACTGGCTGAAGTTTCTCTCAATAAAAACAACAAACAGCCTGCACACAAGTATGAAGAACAGTCACTAAATGTCAACATCAAATCTTTTATCTATTCATTTACACAAGACTATTTTCCTTTAAATAAATGATCTCAAATGCAACCAAAATGCAACAGTACAGATTGGACAAAGTTAACTAAATGTATTTGACTTTGACTCAAAACACATTAGCAGCATATGTCCTGTAGTTTAGCAGTTACAGCAGCAGAAATGCTACAATGTAAACCTCTAGGCCACATTAGCCACCAGCGCCTAGCAGCTAATTAGCTAATTTCAATAGCAATACTCACTTGATGTAGTAAATCATATCCTGTCTGGTTTTGGTAACATAACTTCAATATGGAATTAACATTTTAACTCTTGTCATGAAACACGAATGGTAAATGGCTAACTCAGCAGGATATTCCGATTTATAGAGACAAACGCCATCAACTTTATCTCAATGATAACTTCTCTGTACTTCTCAAATAATCTGCAGGTAAGAGTTTATCACTCTCTTCATGGCCACATATTCACTTAACGTTCATTATTCATAGTTTCAACATAAGCTTTTAGTTTCAACACCTCACTGTATGGTATATTATGCCTTTGCAGGATAACAAACATTTAAAAGCTTGAAGTCTTGGGAGGATTTAGCAGTACTCGGTTTCCCCTATGGGTTTCCCGTGATGATGCATTTAAAGACCGTTTCTGGGGTAGGGAAATCTACTACTGCTCGACCCATGAAACATTTAGGGAACCTATGTAATTAGGACGGCAAAATAAGATGGGTTACAACATACAAGGAAAAAGCATGTTTTTCATTTTTCATTTTTCCTATTATCTTATTATCTTGTTAAACCTCTGATTTATCCTGAGACCATAATAACTTGCTGAAAACAATTAATGAAATAGTACTTCTGTAGCATGTAGTGGCTGTCGGTGGCATTGCACTGTAATATACTTTTCATATTGGAGTCAGACTTGGCTGTGGTATATGCTACTTGATTATGACAGGCAATATATGCATGACCTATATGAACATCTTAACCAAAGACAGAAGATTTCAAAATTAGAGGTCCAGTTGACTCTAAAGAATAAAGCTGAGACACCTGGCCATTACATATTCTTCTTTTTCTAAGGATACTTTTGTAAATTGTCTCTGAAATTAGCAAGACTTTCCACTGCCTTATCCCTCCCACTGGTGTACAGATTATTTTGCAGCAGACCTTCATTTATCATCATCACTATGAACCTGAGGGACCTCCACCCCCCAAGCTGTGTCTTGTGCATCTTTCTCAAACCACCCTGCACTGGTTACTCACCGTGTACCTGAAATACTAACAATACTGCCACCTCTGCAATCCTCTGTGACAAAAACTCTCTGACAGCCTACCCCCAGTCCATTTCTTACTTCACCTTTTGGTGTGAAATCAACTTCCCAAGCGCCTAATTGCTCTGAGATAAATGAACTTTTCATCAGCCTCCCGACCATGTCTGACAGACCTCACCAATCAACTGTCGTAAGCCATCATTAACAGTGAGATGGAGGAGCCACTGGAGAGTCTCAAAACATTGTATTGTGCTGGCCAATAACCTCTGCTTTTACCACTGTTCTGCCACCATCCATACACGCATAAAAAACATTCAAACATGTGCTGTCCCAATGTTATATATGTACAGTATATGTACTGCACTACAGTCTACACTCTTAACACAACTAACTAAACAGAGGAAAAAATAAAGGGACAATATTGAATGTAATATTAATGTAATATTCATAACCATGGTGATTAACTGTGATGATAACTGAAGGTTTAAAATAGGGAATAGGCTATAACTCTGCTCTGTTAAAGTGTGTTACAGATTTGATTTAAAGGTGCCAAATGGATCATTTTCACAAATCAATTTATGAATACCATAAACATATATATATATATATATATATATCCTGTCACATCAGTGCTATCGTTAGTGTTAGTGTTTATGAGAGTTAAACTGCTATTCTGTCACAATTGTGCTCAAGATGGGACAAAGAGGTGAGATCACACCACTCACAGTTTAATTAATTATAATGTAAAAGCTGAGAGATGAAAGCAACATTGTGCATCAAACAACTAATTGCAGTCAAATGAAATACTGTATAACCAAACTGGTAAAATTCCAGCTTTTGTTTTTTTCACTGGGAATTCACATTGCTTACTTAATGACAAACTTAAAAAAGAGAAATTCACCACAGAAATGGCAGTTAATCATCAGTTAATAATCTCCAAAGTGGTTTACAACCAAAGCAAACACCTCAGAAAGGGAAGTTAGACCAGGTGAGCTGAATCTCTCTGACAACTTGACTTCACCTGCCAGGCTGCTGCAAGAAAAACCTACAGTCGTCACATCTGTCCATCCTTGTCTCTGCAAAAAAGATGTTGGTACTGTCTCCTCTCCCCAGTATTTTTCTCCAAGTTGAAATTGATTTTTTCCATCCCTAACTGACTTTCATCTCTGCCACTGCCAGACTCCTCTATTTCCCTTTGCTGTGAAAACCCACCAATACTGGTGGAACACAGTGTCAAATACATTGTGACATCCAATAACCATGTCCATACATAGTGGTATTACTCTATGTTTTTATACCACAGTCCCTCTACACATAAATTAATGTTCAAATGTCATAAATACCACCATTAATGTAGATATTTTCCCTTATTTTTCTTATTTTGATGAGACCTTTGCTCGGGTGGAAATTGGGTGGAGCTATACTAGGAAGTCATCAATCTATATGCACCAACTACAATGGTAAAGACAACCGATATAGCAAAGCCAATGAAGTGGGACACAGTCTTACAATCCAGAGAAGAGGTCTAATCAGGTACAATAGGTGATTATACCTGTGTGCCAGGTATTAGGGGCCTTTAAAGTATGACATAGCGTTATGGCATCCTCCTTTCCTCAAGCTTTTTGAAGTTCAGGAAGCCTGAACAAAAAAAGACATGATCAACTTCAGTTTTTAAAGATGTCAGAATTGCCAGGAAGGTCCTCTCTATGGATTTAAGGTTGCTCTCTGGCTTGTACTCCGCTTATCTCTCTATAAGATATGGTCAGACAAAGTCAAATACCTTCACCGTATAAAAGAAAGAGAAGAGAAATCGGAATTGAAAAAAAAGAATGCAATAGCTTGAGAGGGGAAATGCTGATGATTTAAGTGGAGTTAAAAACGCAAGAACTGGAGAGACCGGTAGATTAATGCAGCAATAGGAAGATGATGTGTTTCATATCAACCCCTGCAGCTTAGTATTAATAATAGATATTCTTGGAAATAACTTTTCATTAAAACTTTCATAACCCCAAGCATTTTAGTTCAGGCTAAATGTAATACCTGACACCTGTGTGGGAAGCTATAATCAGGCAGATAACCGGTAATACCACAACATATACAGTGACCTTCAAGATGATCAATGACTCATACCGATGCTATAATTGCTCTCAGAACAATGATTTACATCCATTTTCTTGGCAACAACCACTGGGTTAAACTTAGGGAAATATGTTGTTCATGATTAAAGCCACCAGTGTGCCTGAGAGGAAGTGCTTATCAGATAATTATAATAATAAAAGTTATGTGTGTATAGCACTTCTAAAAACACAAGACAGAGATAAAAGATTGACATACATGGCAGAAACCCATGAAAGAGACATAAGATACAAATCTTAAATACATAAAATGAGTACAGAAAGAAATATAACAGAGGTCGTTAAAAAATGAGTTTTGAGAAGCGATTTAAAAGAAGATATGAAATGGCAAATAGTGTCTTCTCCGTGACTGCTATTTTGAGATGTGGGGCTGCATTTGACAACTTGGGTGTGTATGAAAACTTTTGTACCTTTCCAACAAAAAAAGAAGCAAACAAACCAAACCAAACACGCCCCCTTCATGCAGTAATTGGCCAGGTTTTGGCTATTTGTATAATCCACGGTGTCTCTCCTCTTCTTCTAATGGCAGACTTCAAGTGTTTCCACTTCCAAGAAACCCTTTCACCTTTAGATGTGTTTTTCTACACTTCATACAAACTATTCCACTTCAAGCTTGCCCTATTCTGAAAGAAAACCAATGTTGACTGCTGGTATGTGAGCATCAGTCCCCGGCGTCAAAGTTAGACCTTTGTGGCAGTATGACAACAACATGCTCTTTCAGCCTTTCCATCAGGGACATGTAAGGAATCATTCATTCAACCATAAGAGTTTTTTTATTCATGAGTTAACCTAGTAGAGCCCAGCCGATTGTTCCTTACACGGAAGGTGAGTCCCCATAAAGTGATTAATACATGAACACGTGTGTTGTCCTAGGTCACTTTTGGGGACACTAAATAGACTTTACATTCATTTCCTGGAGGCTTACATTAACCCTAACCACAACTACTACTTTCCTAACCATAACCATAATTTTAACCTAACCTTAATCACTGATGAAAAAAATCACCATTTTACCAGTTGGGGACATAGCTTTGTCCCCAATTGGACAAGCCGTCCTCAATTAACTGAGTTAGGATATGTCTGAATTTTTCCTCAAAAGTTGCCTACTATGAAACACAAACACGCACACACACACACACACACACACACACACACACATGCGTGCACACCTCAACCCATACCCCCAGCAGACGGACTCCCATGTGTCCCCAGGCCTGAGGAACCAGCAGACAGCCGGCCTCTCTGTGCCTCTGTGAAGTCAGCACTTTAGTGTCACATCAAATAATTGGATACCCATTTGTCAGCAGAATACACATGTACCTCCGCACTCAGCAGATCCCAGCAAGAGTGAGGAGGAGGTGAGGGCATGGAGGGAGTATTATTAAAACTTTCCATGTGAAGGAGGATTTAGACAAATTATTGTAATCATTGTATGATTTGCCAAACAGGAAGATATTATCATCATAGAAGATTTATTTTCATTGTTATAACAAACTCACTTTTCTCAAGTTTCAAAAAACTCTATTGAAACACCAGAAGGTTATTTTTAATAAAAGACTCCTGCGGTGCTGTCAAAATCATTCAGGGACATTCGAGATACTCGACACTGACACTGGTCTAGTTTCAGTGGACGCAGCATCTAGGCAGCAGTTAAAACCTTGGTGCAATAAATCATTATTTTGCCTTTTCCCTCAGGGACAAAAAAAATCCAATATTGAAAACCTGGAAATTTAAATGACTCAGTGACACCTTAAGGCTAAAGGGAGAAATGTAGTTTAATGTGTAGTAGATACTCTTAAGAGGACAAACCCAACACGTGACACATGGAGAAATTCTCTGTCTTCAAGTATATTTGCATTCATCTGATTACTGTGAAAAACCAAAGGAAGGTAATTTCTTGATTAAAGCATTCACATTGTTCACAGTAATCTGATATCCCTAATAACCCACACTTACATAATTTATTTGATAATCAGGTTTGTCTGGTGGCCTGCGGGGAACAACTTTGCACCTCAAAATAAGAGAAAGAAAATGGGAGGACTAAATTGGTGTTTACTGTATTGCATGTTGCTGAATATATTTATAATTCTGCAACACCTCTAGCCATGTCACTGTTTGTGTATAGGAACACAACTTGCATCTAATTTGCTCTGGGACCTCTCTGGTGAATGTGCCAAATTTAATGTGTGAAATCTACAGTGAATTGGGAGATTAATGACTATTGAACCATGTAAATTGTGTTATTTGTATGTTGGCTGGTTATAACTGAATTATTAGTAAATTTTCCAAAGGGCTTTCTATTGCTTTGTGCTTCCTTTAGCTCTCCCTGGTGACTTTACTGAAGCCAGCCTGTAGCAGCCATTAAAAGAACAGCAGCTTAAAGCATTTCTGGATCAGTTCAAGACTCAGCACACAGCACTTTAAACACTGGGCCAGAGTTCAAATTCTCTGGCCCAGTGTGTTAAAGTGCAACCAATGACCTCACATAGATGGATATGTGGAAAAATAGGCGACTGCATGGAAGAAACTGACCTTGTACTTGTCCCAGTCCCTGCAACTCTGCAAGAATTGCAAATGGATCGTGTGAAACAAAAGATTAGGAGTAACAATTTCACTATTCTTGCAGGGCTGTCAGGTTTGTGAATTGAGATTAACTTACTTAAATGGGGAGTTTTACCATCCCATTAACAAGAGTAACACCTTTTCTGTATTCTAGCATTTTATCATTTCACCAGTAGTTGTAATTCTGTCTGGACTAGCACTCACCCATCTAAATTGCAACCTATCTTCAGGCAGCAGAAACACACAGTAAAATATAATAACTCTGCAGACCAGAGATATGGACGTTACCTCTGTTCCATAAACATAGTTTATTAAATGTTTACCAAGTCAATCACATGCAAGAAGCTCAATTTGTCCGTGGCTCACTTAATAAAAACTGCTCTCTTCTTTTCACCTGTGATAATCTTAAACTCATAAACATATTTCAGATTCAGGATTCTCCAAACATACAACCACTGTTAGGTTCAGCACGGTGGTACTAAGATAATATGCTTATATTCAGTCATTCAGTCGCACACTTTTGTATAGAGGGAAATATGTTGGCAGCTTTATTAGATGGCCAACATACAAACGTGTTAATGTATCTTGTATACAAGTACAACTGAGGCTGAGAAAGTGCAGCTTACACTCTTTATTTTTGCCTCACTAGTAGATAAGTTCAAAATATTTTTCATCCATCCAACAACTTTGTTTAAGTGGTCTGTAATGAGCGTTTCAACCTCATGGGATCACTAACATGGCAATAAACGTTAATTGAATTCTATTTTTCTGCTACCGTTGCTTTGGTTAATACATTTTATTGTCTGCTTACTTTTGTTCACCTGAAACTGGATGTATGTGCTGTATTGTGTGTCAGTTTGTGCTGGTGTGTGTGGGAGTGAACTTTTGGCACACATATGGATCTGATCATTGATCACTGAATTCCCTACATATCAGTCAAAGCTTTTTCTATGTCTAGTCTATGTTAGATGTGCAAATAAAGCAAAAATAACACGCTCCCTACTGAACTGAAATCCCAGCTAGATTTGGGAGTGTAGATGAACTACTGGAGAATTCAAACACTGTACTGTGTGATTAGCATTATATTTCAATCATCATTTTTTCATGTGCACAGAAAAACATTGAAATATGGTAATGGAGACTTTATTTGGAACTAAATAGTTGCCCTTTGGCGAAATTGCATAAATATTGACTATGCAACCGAATTCACTTTTACTCAAGTATTGCTTTCGCTCATAAATATTGTACTTGATATATTTCTCAGCAGAGAGAGATTTTAAGAATGTATCATTTATTATAAAATAGAAGTTTTCTTAAATATGATTTGCTATCTTATTACAGAAAACATTTATTTGTATTTTTCATCTAGACATGATACATAATGGGAACACAAGCTAGTGCAACATTAATGTTATATATTTTTTTATTTTGATGCATATCATTATAATGAATGAAGACACCAACTGTGCATTTCAGAGGAAACAGTTTTAAACATGATGTTGCCATATGGAAACAAATATATGTTATTAGTTAAAGAAAAAGCCAAATGAACATATAATGTTGATGAAAAATGCAGCTTTGACTAACAGCAGAATGTCTTTGCTGTGTTTGAAATTTATATCTGATTGATTGTGTTTCTGCTAGACTGTAAGGGAATAGTCTTCTTGTGAATGTGGTGAGACAGGTAAATGGAGAAAAATGGAAAAGAAATGTGAATGCGTACGCTTTTCCAACATAAATCTCATAAACCCCGAGCAGAAATATGGTTTTGTTACTAATGTCAGGAAAGCACAGAGAGGCAGAGGGAAGAGGAAGCCCATTCACTTTAGATTATGTGGAGAAAAAAACAGGGATGAATGCCACTGGATATTAAACTGTGCAGGTAAAACTTACAATGAAAGATAATACATCAGATTGTCAGGAAATTTCCACTGACAAACTGAAAGTATTGGTATGAGAGATCTTTCTCAGCCTTAGACCAAAGTGACTGCAGTGTCATGCTGCACTTGTTCTGCCGAGGCCTTTTGTGGCCTGAGAATTTGGACAGACTGACAAAAGGACACAATGAGAAATCCCTAGGTCGGATGACAGGACATCCGTGTTGTCAGAGGACAATCCCTGGATTTGGAACTTCCTCAGCCGATGCAGTACGTTTCAAAAAGAAAAGGGGAAGTCTGGTATTTTTCCAGCCGGCAGAAAGATCGAGGTTTCTCGTTTTTTTCCCTTACATTTTGCTTTTTTTCACTGAGATTCAGTCCAGTGTTAGTTGACTGAGCCAGATAAATCTCTTATTTCCATTGCTCCACCTGGTGAGATAACTATTTTTAGAGCCACTCTCCATACACAAAATATTTTTCATGTAAATTTGACTTATTGTAGATGCAAATGAATGATCAACAAAATCTGTTTGAGATGCTAAACAGATTTTTTTGGACTTGGCTCTACAAGGTCAAAGTAATATCTTGCTGGATGTTTGGGGACAATCATAGCAGTCTGATCTCTTTCTTGTATGCATACCCAAAAGGTCAGTAGCTGTGGTTAGAAATTCATGAGACTATCAAGCTTTTTTGTTGGTCAAGACATCCCATTTACACCTAGCTGATATGTGTTAGGTGACCTGCTCTTGCCAGAGGGCCTCCTTGAACCTTGAGTGTGCTGGATAGCTATATTACATAGAGTGAAAAAGCTAGAAATCTGTGGAATGAATCATAGCTTGTGTTAGGTTCATTCAAAGTTTAAAAAGATATATTAGTCCACTTTGGAAATATATGCACAACATCAATTTTTTTAGTCATTATAAAATGATGTTTAGTGTTGCGTAATACCACATTATGCTTTAATTTAGCAATATTTGACTGGTGTATATATCATGCAGATATTCTAAAATTCTCTATGCTCTGTACTTTTTGGAAATGCAATAAAAGTTTGATTATAGGAAATGGCTTTTTTTCTAATTAGAGCACCCTCTGCCATCATGTGCTTGTGTTTCATTCATACTATAATTGCAGTTAATAATGTGTAAGTATACACCAGTCATACTAATAAATAGCTCCATATTTGTCACCACAGCTGTCCCAAAGCAAAAGAAACTCATACACAGTAGTATTTTTGACATTTACATTTAGGTGTTGTGTTCACAAGTCAAAAGTACATCCTTTTTTCTGCTCTCACAAATAAAAACAAACCTCGATCCCATTCAACACATTGTGTCAACACAGGTGATGCAAAGCTTTTCACATGAGCACAAAAGTGTAATTTATGCTCATGCGTGATCACCTTTGTATCACTTAATTTGAGATCCGTACCGGTAAAGCCCAATGAAACAAAAATTAATTCCGTGATGAAATATAAATGTTCATTAACCAGTTATTAATCATGTAGCACTAATGGCAGCTGGATAAAAGACCTGCATGCTGCTGTGTGCCGGCTCAGTCTCCCGCCCTTGCCGCTTTGTCTGCAAGTCTCCCGGGATTCCAGGGAACTCATCTATCTGTAAAGAGCGAGAACAAGGTTTTTGATTTTATTTTTGGCGTGTATAAATTATTCAGAGTGCATCCCTCTACATTTATCTCCAATGGAGTTTGGCTGTTCGTGTCGGTGTCGAATTCTCTCCATCTAACTTACTCCATCTGTCTTTCCCTTGCTCTCTCGTGCTGTCTCACCACCCCCACTCCCTTCTCTCTCTCTCTCTCTCTTTCTCTCTCTCTCTCTCTCTGTCACACACACACACACACACACACACACACACACACACACACACACACACACACACACACACAGATAAGATCTGTCTTTACCTCATCTCAGAGGGGCCTTGGCAGGCACTCTCAGGAATATTGATCATGACACCCTTGTGTGGCAGCCCTTCTGTGCAGCTGCTACACACAGCAGCGAGACCAGGAACACTTTGGGGCAGCTAGACCGGGATTTTAGTTCCATGTTCTGAGCAAGGCAGGAAAAGCCTTTACATGGAGGTACCAACATACTCTCAGGGGTTTGGATTAGTCGTGGAGACTCCGAATATTGTCACTGCATTATTAATCTAGAAGAAGGCTTACTTTCTGTCTTGTCCTACCCCACAGGCTAGACAAACCACTCCTGGCTGCCTCAGAGCTGGAAAAAACCTGTCAGAGAGTGAATACGGATCTACCTCACTGTACTAGCTACTGAGGTGCCTTTGAGCTAGAAATTTGACACCAAATTGCAACACCAAGTGAAGCTCCTCAGTGGCCAAATGTGGAGCACTGTAGATGCACTGGGCAGTTCCCAGGAGGGAATCTTTATAGGAGTCAGATTCTGAAGTAGAACAGTGCTACAAAAGACCAAGTATGCAAAAGAACATGCCTGCTCAGCAAAAGCATTCCCTGGATGAATAAAGGCCCAAGCAAGTTCATCCTGTGACAATCTGAAGACACAGTCCTGCACATTACTCCTTTGCATATCATTATTCAAAGTGATGTGTCAAACAGCCAGGTTACAGTATGTTTATGTTGATCTGCAAAAGCCAAAGAGAAGCTAGTCCTGCTTTTGAAGAAGCACAGAACAAGCAGAAAACTGCACACACTCATGGTAGTTTCAATTCCTTAAACCTCACTGACATTCTGGTGGGTTAGTCTTTAAATGCCCTTGCTGTGCAGCTAAACATTGCTATAAACTATGCAGAACTTATTTTAAATTCTAGTGAAGATCTGAAAGATACCAAATATGTCAGGCTGAATTTTGGAGAAATGTGTGTTAAATGATTCAAAAACATCAAAAATACTCTATTTGATGGAAATGGTGCAGCCATTAAAATCATAGAGTCTTGGATTTTAAGAGTTCTCTCAAGGCAAACATCAAATAGCAGCAAGATGGTTCTGGCAACCTCAAAGCTACTAAAGGGAAAACTGTATTTTAAGAGGTTAAAGTGTTAGTTCACTAAAATTACGACAGGAACATACAGTATTTTCACACTTACTGTACTATTAGTGGTATCCAGCCAGTCATGGACCTGACTGCTAACTGTTTTCTTAAGGTGTGTCCAGACAAGACGCGAGTAGAATATTATAGTATATGCAAGGCCAATGCAGAAAATGTCATTAAAGATGTGAGCAAAAGGGGGGTAAACGCAGATTCACCTGGGGCGCCACAAATCGAGGTGGAGATGCATATGTGCAAGTTGAAAATGTCTCATTTAGAGCGAAAAATATGCGCTTTTCCCGAGGCTTTATAAATCCACCTCATCAACATGCAGGGACACGAGGAAAAAGGAAAGAGGCTAGAGGAAAACAATAGAGAGAATTGGAGCTCCTGTTGAGTTTTGAGAATGGTAAGAATATGAGCAGAGCTGTCACACAAACACAGGCACGCTCCTCAAACAGTCTGTGCACATGTTGCTAGCTAGCTTACAGCAAATGTCTGTACAGTCAATATATTAGCTGTTTGGGACAAATAAACACAAACTACGCAAACAGTCCAGCAAATTTGTGTCTGAATTAGCTCGTCTGAACAATCCTTAAACCTGCATTAGTGGATTTTTTGCCACTTGGGGGCAGTGTAAACAATATCTGAACACAATACCTTTTAAATTTGATATGGCAAAGTTTGCAAACAGTCGCTTATTTATACATTCAAATTGTCTGGTCATTTATTTTGAGTTGTGTTTCTGACCACCTAATGAATGTAAGTTCTATTAACTCCTGAGGGAAATATTTGGCTCTTTAGCTGGTATCGCCAGAAGTTGATATTTCTGTGTCGCTAATCCCAATTTCCAATGTAATCCTAGTGCATCTGCTTGGGAAAACATGGACGCCTGCAGCAAACTGTTTGTGTGGCAAGTCTCTGAACTTCACAAGCATCTACTGAGGATCAATTACCACAGCTGATATCTATTTAAAGGATACACATCATACTAACACCACATAAAGTAAAAACTGATGAAAAGGTAACTCTGCACCGTTTACTTTTTGCAATGCCATATTGCCGTGACATCAGGGGTGTTTCTGTTGATATACTTGGGTGAAATGGACCTTGCTGAAGTTTCCAACTTGGAATTCTGAATGATCGCTCAATTGCACTTTTCTATGTTGGAGCAGGTAGTGTACAGTACAGCTTTTAGAGCTTTTTCTCTGAAAATATAGACTACTACAGCAATCATTTCAGCTGAGAGTGAACCAAAACAGTTGTGGGCTGGACAGCTAAACCATGAGCTGAAACTGGCTACAAAGCTCTGTAAAACTGAGAGGAGTTACACTGTTGGGTGATAATTCTTATCTCCATCAATATGATGACAGATTGTTATTATAAAAAGTATTGATTATAGCTTTCAATATCCATGTCTTCATCAGAATGAACCAGAAAGAAAACTGTGTAGTTTATGGATTATCAATAGTAATGAGGACATTATTTCTGGAACAATACATTGATGTTGAATTTTTTACATCATCAGAACAGCATCAAACCATTATATAAGGATGGATGCAAAAGAAAGAAAGAAAGAAACCCCCACAAGTATCTGATTGGCTAAATACCACAAGAGCTATGTGAGAAAAACATAATTTTGCATAATTTTGGGTAAACCGACTCTTTGAAGAGCAAAAAGGTGTTTGCAGTGTGCAGTTTGTTACACTCTCACTCATTACTGATCCTCCGCTGCATGCGCCTTTGGCTGGGTGACATTAGAATTATGTCATATTGCATGAAAACTGACAGCGTTAGAATCAGCCTCTCAGTGAGTAACCTGTGATTAGCCGGGGAGCTTGTTTGCTTTGGGGTACTGTGGATATGTTATGGATGTTAAGTAAATTGGCAAACATCTGGGATGATATGAATAACCTGAATTTTCCACTAAACTTGGGAAATGAAAACTCCCTCCCACTGTGCGGCTGATGAACAGCGTGCTCAGGCAGCCTAATAAATACTTGCTCATAATTTCAACCCGCTCTCATGCTGAGAGAGGGCGACAGGGGCGGCTGGCAGGGTCTCACCATTTTCAATGGGGGCATGAGAATAAAAACACCATGAACACCATCTGTAAGTGTTAGGTTAATTTAATGTCTATGTAGTCAAATCACAACACAAACTCATACTGCAGTTAAAAAAGTAATAGTGTTGAATGCTTAATTAATTGATAGAACATTTTGTTTTTAACATTTTGATTAATGAAGACAGACACAGCTGAAATACAATTTGACCCCGACTTAAGTGTGTCAATAGTGAAATTGCATCACTTCCACCCATATTACACCACAGTGAGAATAAATCGGATAGTTGTAAGACGCTGTATGGCCTTTCAGCTGTTTCCACAAAGGGAGCAAACACACCCATCGATCTTTAAAGCGTTGTGACCAAGGCTAGTGTGAAATACAAGCCCACAATCCACAAGTATAACAATAGTCAACTTGGAGGGATCAGGCGGGCAATTTCCAGGCCATCAAAGCAGAAAACCCCCACAAATGTGTGCAAGAGCTCAGTCATGTGTTAACATGTGCACCTGCATGCTTCCCAGCAGATGTATCTGTCCTTACACATGTATACACTAACAAACACAGATGCACATTCTGCAGCCAACAGCCTTCACAATACCCAAGATGACAGTGGTTAGGATCACAGTGAAGCAGGTAAGTGTGAGGTCAAGGGTGAGGTCATTATCATCACAGGAAAACTGGAGCTTGAGGTAGTAATCTAACAGCATGTCTAATCGAAGCTTCAGACTCCATGACCTCACCCATCTGTATGGGGGGAAAAAAAAACTCCACTTTGAATTATAAAACCTTCACTGGGCCAATCTTCAAAAGCCAGAGCTATACACTCATGTCATTCAGGAGAACATACCTGACAAACTCACTCGAGAAACATGGAGTGACTGGAGACAAGACAAAAGATTGTGCTTAGAAAGGAAACAAAACAGGTTCATATATCAGTTTTTTTGTTATCTGCCAGAATCAAAGAGGTGCATCCTGTAAACAGCTAAAAGCACTCTCCTTTAATCCCCTCCAAAAAAGAGAAACAAAACTAAATGATGGAGAAAATATCCTCTGTAGAATTACTCTGATGACTAACATGGATGGGAACATTAGAGCTTATTCTTAATAAGTCTTATAGGTAATACCTTTCATCCAAGGCCCCTTAAAAATCTGCTTCCTTTAATATTAACTGGATAATTGGGGGGTGATGTCAGATACATGTGCCTGAATGAACATATGATTAAACTATGTATAATCAAACTGACATTGAAACCCCCTTTTTTTCTTTTTTTGGGGGGGAATTCAGGCCAGTTAAGATTTTTGGGGTCTATTAAAAAAGCCTGGCAGTGAATTTATCATAGCTGGAGAAATTAATGAATAAGTCTTCGGCTGGTTGGGTGCCAGCTGGCAAAAGTGGCTAATTTTCTATTGAAATGCCACAAGCGCAGTCCATCACTTCCTTGGTGTTAATGGAAGACGTTTCTTTAGAGCACTTCAGTTATCGTGCTCCATGCTGTGCAATTAGGAATGTGCTACTCTGCATTATTCGTTTGAGACAGAGACAAATTTACAGTGGATGCGATGAGAGGCGGCCAAAATAAGCACAGGCAAGCAGGAATGGACACAAGAGCCATGGCTGTTGCAGGGACTATAGTTGGCATCTTTTTAGCTATAGCAGAGTAGCTGCTGGCAATGCAGTTTATTGGGGTGTTGGTCCATCAATTGGGTCTAGACTGATATATCCCAACAACTATTAGATGGATGCCCTGACATTTTGTTTAGATGTTCATTTTCTCCAGAAGATGAATCCTCATGACATTGATGATCCCATGACTTTTCCTCTAGCACCACCATGATGGTTGACATTTGTGGTTTTGAGTTGAAGCATTTAGACAACTATGTCATGGAGCGCAATAAAATTTGGTACAGACATCTACGTCCCCCACAGGATGAATTGTAATGGGTGATCCCTTACTTTGAGTGATGGAAGATGGAAAAGTGGCTGAGGGTATGCCAATGTTGTTCTAGTGGTTAATGCAGATTCTGAGTAGTGTCACTGTCAATTTGTGGTATGCCATTGCCAATCTACTGGCTTGTGGCATGTCACTGCCATATCTCACTGTCATATATGACTTCCCACCAGAATACACTGATTCTTGTTGAGATATATCACTCGATCCCAGCGATACTGCTTACTTTTTCATCTAGCAGCATAAACTAAGGTTGGATGGTGAATATGGTAAACATTACACCTGCCAAATATCAGCATGTTAACACTGTCATCTGTAGCTTGATGATGTTAGGATTTAGCTCACATCACTTCTGTGTCTAAATACAGCCTCAGACAGCTGCTAGTATAACTGTTAGTCTTGTTGCTACACAATGGGCTTTTCTAAGCACCAAGCCACCCTGGCACCAATCCAGTCTGATGGCCCAAGTGCAGGGGTCAAATGGACTTGAAGGAGGCCTTTCAACTCTACTGATTTACTCCTCACAGACATGACAGAATTTCCCTTGCCCCAGCTCTGCCAACGGTGACACGCACTCAAGACTAGGGCTATAATCTGACATCACGAGGAATTTATATATAACCTGTGCAATACAGTAAATTGCACAGACGCTTTTGCTTGTGCATGATCATCAGGTTTTGAGGGGAAAAAGGTTAAAGGGAGGAGTGGGCAAATGGAGGAGAGGACAGACAGGTGGAAGGTAGGAGGGAAGGAGAAAGGAAAGAGATGGATGTAGAGATGAAAGCCAGATGGACAGATAGAACGAGGGCCAGCTCTTCTCTCAGCGTATGTCCAGACACAAGAGAACCTTATGTCCTTTAGCTGCTGCTGAGGCTGTCACAAAATGATACCATAATTACAGAGCAGGGACCAGAGGAAGACAGCCATTGCCTACTTCCACAGTGGGAAAATCAGCAAGCATGGGACAATTATAAGTCCAGCTCGACATGTGAATTTAACTGCTTCTGTCTTTACATCCAATCTCCTCTAGATCTTCAGCCTGTTTTCCTTAAGATAACAGGCATTTTTCTCTCATGCCCTGAAGATAGCTGATATTTCCTCTCATATGCACATCCACGGATGATGAAGTAATCCCTTTTCCTGCTGGAGGCTGCCCAATATGTTATGGCAGAAAGATTTAATCACCAGTCTATAGACATGCCAAAGCCTCTGGAGCCAATCAGAAAAAATTATATTTCTGTCATTGTCGTTGCTCTGCTCTTAGGTAAAAAGCTCTCAACAACACATAATGCTTTTTTCTGCTAAAGAATGATAACATCTCCAAAGCCTTTATTGGTGCACCTACTGTGATTAGTGTTTGGCACTGTGCATGAATGGTTGATGTACTGCAGCCCTAGGCGATTATTATCCCCACCACATTCATCTCACCAAGACCATTGATTTGCAATTAGTCCAGGGGTGATGTTACACACTCAGGTCTCTCTCTTACAACCAGGTACAGTATCTTTTGTGTGCTGCGCTCAGCTATTGTTGTTGAGTCCCACTGTGTCGCCCCAGGCTCTAAGTCAGCGTGGATAAAGTATTCAGCCAGTGTGGTGTTGTCAACTTCCACCGTGCCGCCCTGATCCTCTGAATTGCTGTGTGTATAAGTATGCAGGCGGAGTGGCGGTGTGTGTCTCCTCAGTCTCCCGCTCCTCCCCCTTCCTGAGGTACGCAGGCGGTTTTATCAAACCCTGACTGGGAAGACAGATGGCTCTGAATAGGGGAGCCTAATGTAAAAGTGTGTGGAGTATGGCGGAGGGGGAGATAAGCAGCAGCCGGCCATTTCTCTCTGGCAGTGTTGGGGTACAGGGCCTTAAATCACCTGTTATCTCCTGCAGCCTCAGCCAGACGCTAATGGTCATCACAGCGGGCTGAACCCCGCAGGCAGCAGCAGGGGGAGGTGGGGTGGGGGCCGAAGCTGTGGACTCTCCGCTGCTGCTGCAGCAGGCTTCACACGAACATGCCGAGTGATAGTTGATGTTTCAACAGGAACATTCATCTTTGTGCTGTACAGTAGAGCGGATATCCCATCGACACACAGTCTATTAGGTTACTGTAAAATGTGACATCACTATCCACATAGAAATACAGTAACAGAGGCCACATTTTAGAGGGGGAAATTCTGATGTATTACAATGTGGGGCTTATTTTTGTGGTTTTGGCTTTCATTTCGATTGGTTATGATAACACTGTTCTCATGTAAGTAGCTGTAGACATCAGGGAAAACAGCTAGTCCATTGGGGCAAAAACCACAAGATGATCACAAAGTTGTAAACATGCTCAGAGTTTAGCAACATTATCTAAGCCAGGGCTTGGTGTTGGCCGAATTTGGAGGCCATCGCCTGAGGATGTTTTAACCTCTGGGTGCAATGACTAATATTTCAATGGTTCAGGTGTAGGATTTACTCTTCCATGCATGTTCTTGACAGTCTGATTAGTAACTTCTTGTTTTAAGGTCCAGACAGCATTTCAGTTCATCTTCATACACAGATTTCTGCCTTTGAATGTAAAAACTTTAAAAAAGAAGAAGCTTATAACAAACTGAATCAAATTATAAACAAGATTGCATTTCAGCCAATGTGTACCTCTTTTGCTCTCTCCACTGACTGATTACTTACTTGCAACCAAATCCCACTCAAACCTAATTGGTCAATACTACTATGACTTCAAATGGAAACAAGAACACTTCCGATACCAACATCTTGTCCTGTTGCCTGTAGATTATGTGTTCATATGCTGATATTAGTTCATAGAAATTAGGTGTGGACTAACTATGGAGCATAATTGTTCACACTGGACTGACAGGGGGTTTCCTATTAGTCTGTTTGTACAGTAGGTCAAAGTTGAACCACAAAGTCCCTCTGTAAACTGTGACGGATGTTCACAACAAACTGTTTGGGTGATGATTTCAAAATTATTATTATTATTTTCTCTTCCAAATGAAGCCTTTAGCACAGGAAGACTGTTAGTCAGCCTCCCAACTATTATGGAATTATTTCACTGGGCTGTTCTACATTGGTTTTTCTATCATACAATGTTCATCTTAGCTAAAGAATATATTAGAACCACCTTACCTCTATACTGCATCGCTGCTTCACCCCTCCACCACTGCACTTCCTCCAATGTCAAGGTCCCATCTATTGGTCCCCTGGGGGGCATCTCTTTGGTTGCTATTTATAGGGCTCCATCCCTACATATCCATTTAATCGACTGGGTCACTGCCAAAGACTATCAAACAAAGCTTTTAAATTCAACTAGTGTCTTCCCTGATTGAAATACCTTTGGCTAACCTGGAGGTCCCATCAGTGATCCCCCTTTTAGCAGATGGATGTAATAACAACCTTCTACTGTCAATTTCACACAGTAAAGCTCAAACATCCAAGTGAAGAAAGAAGAAGAAGAAAAATACATTTTTGAGTGGTAGGGGGCCTTAACATGATGACTAATAACATACTTGGTCTTCATCAGGCTGATAATACTAAGCGCTTTGTCTGTTTTAAAACAAAGGAAGCTACTGAGAGCCCAGTGACTACGGCTCCATTATCAGCGTTACATCACAGACCTCCCATATCAGCTGTGTTCTTCATCAAACTGTCAACAAGTGCACTGCGGGTCCAACTCATGAAACTCTTATCATTAGTACATAGCTGGTGCTTTTGAAAATAGCAGGCATACTACTCTGAACACTAATTTAAGATTTGCATTGATATTCACAACACATGACTTTTATAAAAATATACACAATATGTACATTCCTTTTTCAGCTTTTAGAGGCATCCTCTTTCAAATAACATTATGGTCTTTTTGTTTGTCAGCACACGATACTGATTTACTGGCTTCATAGCAGGAATCACTGCGCCAAACAAAATGCCTTTGTTCCTCTGAGTGGAAATGTACTTCTCACCAGCTTAAGTTGGCCCCTCTTCTTAGCCGAGAATCAGGTTTATAGAATCAAGTTTACAGTGAGGACTGATAACAGGTAGGATTAAAAATACAGAGCTAATAAAAGCCAAATTGTGGCCCGATTGCTGAGTTGATTGCCTCATGAAAACCTCATCAGAGTTCTTCCCCTCAGCTTTGATATAGGCAAGGTACTGTAGGGCAGACTTCACTTGTTACTGCGGCGCCAACAGAGTGGTGACTGCAGCCATCCACAGCTAAAGTAATAATTTCCATTTCCTGTCCCTTTTTCATGAGTCAGTCAGAATTAATTCAGTTGCCCTTTACAAGATTAGAATTCCATAAGGCGATGGTGTACCCACTTATCTCTATATAATATGAATTCTATCAGAGTTATATGGCCACATTGAAGTCTTGGTGTGATCTTGGAGCATTAAACGATAGGTGCACATTTTTCACCGGTCTGTCTTAAAACAGCTCCTACCAATATGCACTGTATATTGAAAGAGTTATTGCTCGCTATTCATTCCTACTCTCCACGCTGGTAAGGAAAAGATCCATTCCTAACATGTTTTCAAAGTCACAGCCACTTCTGTTGCTCAGCAGTGGAGGATAGTAACAAAAAGGGGTCAAAAACAAAATAGCAGTCCTCAGCTTGTTATGAAAAAAAGAAGGATTTTGTTGAGTTCCAACAACTAATTGATTAGCCAAAAAGTGTATTGTATACAAATCTGACTATTGATTGACAGTTCATGTCACTTATTTTTTCAGATGTTGCTGAAATGTGATATTTGCCACTCATATTTCTTTATCTTTGGGTTTTACACTGTTGTTCACAACCCCCTCCCCCCTCCCCTCCCTCCCCCAGCAATTAGCAAAAGGCTATTTGACAGATTAGTGGAAAATTTAAATAAATGTGAGTTATATCCCTTGAATTGTGTAAGTAAAAAACGGTTTTGGACCATACACACTTGATTTCGGAACAAGGATGGTGGATTTTATTTCCAGTTTTGACATATTTTACAGACCATAGGAGGGATTTCTTCAGGTCCAGTATGAACAGGAATGATGCTTACAGTGAGCAAATGATTCTTTCAATGTAAACTGTATATGGTCTCATGAGTAAATGTGATCCTTTAAAACAAGGTTGTGCAATAGCGCAGCATGAGTTTGGAAGAAAATTGAGCCTGCTGACACCTGTGTTTGAAAAGTTTTTCCTTCAAGACACAAATGTATGTGGATGACCAGCTATTGCCCGCCCCCCCCCCCCCCCCGCTAACAATCTGACTGTTCTCTATCAGGAGCAATGACCAATTAACAGAATAATTAACCAAACTAAAGTCTCACTTAAACGACTGTTACAGGACACTGTGACAGCAACAAGCGTATTTTAATTAAAGTGCCCTCCAGTTAGTGTGTGCATTTATAAAACCCACAAAGGACTCTTTCCCAGTGAAAAGAGATGTTCAACAAACTGCTGTATACTGCATGTGCATTTGTGAACACTTTGTCAACGTGGGCTAAATTGGATGTGGATTGTTGTCAGGCAGGGAAGCAATAAAACTATTATTCTCCCTCGCACACACCAAAAAAAGCTTGTCTCTGCTTCCAGTGCTGTGGCTTTTCCTTATGGGTGTCCAATGAAGCATGCAGATCAGCGTTGAAATTAAAGAGCGATCTGTAATGAAACTCCCAGAGCCCCCTGAGTAAGAAAGTAACAAGACAGCCCATAAATAAGATACAGAGAAACAAAATCATAAGCGATTTAGACAAGCAGGAAGTAGGGCACTAGACAAGAGCAGGAAGTCGACTGATGAGCCGCTGCCATACCTGCGTTTCGGCTCCATGGGGAGCACTCTCAAATATTTGGTATTTAGGGCAGAAGTGTCATGTAGCTGTCACACAGAATATTTAAATAGCGGACGGTAATGTCTCTATTGAAGGTACTGATCTTGGTCCTCATTTTGAAATATAAATCAAAAGACAGATTGAGGAGGTTTTTTTTTTTTTAGCTCTGAAGTGATGAAAAGTGATTCACAGCCTGACTGAATGATTTATAAAAACAAACTACTGCTTCTTTTTTTGTTTTTGAAGGTGGAAGGCAGTTCCAATCCTGGGATGCTAAAAATGATATCAATTTTAGAAGCAGGGTCCTCCTTTTTTTTTGTGGAGATATCAAAAAAAGATGAACTTAAGGGAATGACATTTTACTCACAAATAGATAAGATATCCTTCAGGAAATGAACTCTTGAAATATAAGAAAAAAAACAAAAAACAACCTTGATTCTTGGTTTGGAAAGGTGTGTAATGCACCGTTGAAGCGCATTCAGCCTGATTGAACGAGCAGGTGTTGCCAGGTAAGAGAAGAGGAGCAGATGGTGGAAAAGAATCAGACTGCAGGGAAAGATGCTGTGTCGCTTTCTCAAGTTTATTTCGATCTGTGGTTATCAAAGACAATGCCCAAGAACATAAGTTATGAAAAAAAGCCTTCATGATGGGGACTCTGAGTTTGATATAGCATTATCATTTTTAAACATAGGCATATTTTTCCTCATTTATTTTAAAACAGCAATGTTAAAAGTAAAAAAACAAAAAAAAAACAACAGAACAAATAAACAGATGGACTTAAGAGACAGCAGAGATGCCGAAAAAAAGGACATTATATCAGTGGAGTGCTTGTTTTGGTGAGCCTCGGGACGGCTCCTGTGTGTATATATGTGTGCGTGTGCGTGTGTGTGTGTGTGTGTGCACCATGAGTTCACCATACTCCACATAATCTTACCATTGTTCACTAGAGGTCACCAGAGGAGTGACTGGGGTTCATCATTGTTCCACAAGTGCTGGGGGTACGAGGACAGTCCCCACTGTCACCGCCAGTCTCCCGCTGGGCACACAAACACTATTCAGTCGGGAGGAAAGCCAGAAATAAAAAAAAGAAAAAAGTAAAAGAAAAAAAAAAGAAAGAAAGAAACACACACACTGCTCACCAATAACAGGCACCAGGTCGTGACATGGCCCCTTTTTTTTTTTAGACTTTAAACAGCACACACAGGCACACTTGATCACGCTCGCATCCGTCCTCACACTCGTGCACACACACTCGTGCACACACACACACACACACACTGTACAGTATACAATGCACAAAGCCCCATACGCAACCAAATTAAGACCGTTAAAAACACTTGATAAAAGCACAATATGGTATAAAATTAATTGCACATGTAGAGACGAGATGGAGGAAGCACAGTGAGTGGAGCTGGAAGAGGAGTGGGAGGGGGGCGGGGGGAGGGGAGAGAGGTGCGATGAGCATGGCAAGAAGAGGATACAGTACATTCAGTAAACAAACAAACAAAAAAACAGGAGAAAAAGAAAAAGAAAAGGCAAGATTAGAATCAAAACCACTGAAAATAATTAAATAAAAATCAAAACACTTTTTTCCAGTTTGTCTTTTTTTTTTTTTTGGATTTTTTTTTCAGTCATTGATTCAAAGCTCACTCTTGGGTGCGCTAGTCTTACAGTAGTCCCAGTCTGTCTCGGGGGGGAGAGCGAGCTTGGTCATTTAGTGAAGATTTTAATTGTTTTCTTGCTTTATTTAAAATCAATGTTCACGTCTACATCTCTACAGACCCGACTTGAGAGCGTCGGGCGGGGGAGTAGTGGTAGGGTGCAAGTCTTCCATGACCTGACATATGCACAGGCATGTACACAAGTGCGCACGCGTTCACACACACACACATACATACATACATACACGCACGCACACGCTCTCTCTCAAATAAACACACAAGAGTGCATTCTCATTCCTGTCACCCCTGGGTTCAGGCTTTTTCTCTTTTCTTCTCAGCTTAGCGCACTCTGTACGCTTCTTTCTTCTGTACAAAAAAAGCAGCCTCCTTCCCTGGAATCGGAGTCTGCGTATTTTCTCCTCACTCCTTCTCTTCCTTTATTTTTTTCATTTTTCTTCTTTTACTTCTTTTGAGAGTTGAGCAGTTTGTCTGCCTCGGGGTACATCGGGTACTTGACGGTCTCGATTTTCTCTTTGACCTTGTAGGAAGGGTAAAGGCCCGTGCGGCCCAGTTTGCGGTTGATGCCTTTCGAGTATCCATCCCAGTGGTTGCCGGCTACGCCGATCACATCGCCGGGCTCCAGGGGAATGTCCTCGCTGTTACGCGGCTGGTGGGGGTAGATGGCGATCTGGTTGTGGGCGTTTTGACCTCCAAAGTAGTAGATGTCATCCAGGGAGTAGAAGAAGGAGGAGGCGTCTGGATGCAGCGTCTGCATAATCTCATAGGCCACGCGGCAGACCTGAGACAGGAACAGAAGCGAGGATTAGTTTCATACTTAGATCTATAAATGTGGAGGAATTTGTCCTGATGACAAAGCTGTAGAGGCAAGCGAACACTGGTAATATAGAGACAAAATGACATCTGACTGGGAGACGTACGTTTTATTTAAGTCCTGATAAAAGAGGGATGAAATGCGCTCAGCGACTCATTCCAGTCAGATCCTTGAAGTGGACTAATAAGCCGACAGTGTGAACAGGAATTATGTGGCTCACACATTATTTTAAAGTTTGGCAGGAAGCCCATCCACTCCACGTTACACCTCATAAAACTGCACTTCAGAAGCTGCGAATGATCAGAATAATGGATGACAAATGCCTCCGTAATGTCCAAACCCCCCCCCCCCAACAAAATACGCTTATGTGGTTTAACACTTTGCAGCATGTAAGTGAAAATGGGATGCAGAGGTTGTTGACACTCACATGATTTTAATTACATGAAGTAGTTCTTGTTTTCCTTGTGACAAACATCACCTGATAGTTGACTCCTCTACAGATTTAATTAACTCTCTGACACGAAAGCTTTTATCAGTTTGACCTGAATTTGTTCTTGTTCACTGCGATATTTATAATTTATATGACAGATTTCTTATTTTTGAATATGTAAATGTTTACTTATTGATCTTTGTTACTTGACTATTCTTTCTTTCTTTAACTCACAATAACATAAAAAACTATATCTTTAAGCATGAAAGTCCATTCTTTACATTGGACAAAAATTCTAAGTACAAGGAGAAAGGAGAGTTGTCATGGAGATGGATAAACTGCTAGCATAAGACCCAAGGTATGACATTTTGGTTGTCACATTTATATCACATGATGACAACCGATGACAAGGGAGCAAACTGTGTCAGCTGATGAAGTCAATGAGATGTGGCTGAAAGCTCCAGATAATCTTTCATTAAACTATGGGTTTATTTATTTATTTCTTGTCAAATCAATAACTGTAATTTATGTGTATTCAGCAGAATGTTAAGGAAGAATCACTACATACCAAGGTAAATCTGCACATACAATATGCCCTCATATTAAAATGTATATAAAATCATATTCATTTTATGTCACTTCATTGATTCCCATCTATTAGAGAGAACACATCAATATTCTTGTTAATTGTTGATGTTAATTTGTTTTGTCTTCACACCAGCATCAATAAGTGAAGTGAAAACACATAAAATAACATTCTGTGTTTTATACAAACTGAACTGAAGAGAGTGGACTGACCTGTGAGGAGAAGGTGCAGACCAGGAAGTCAGTCTGGGACAGGAAGTGGATGTCGAGGATGACGCCCCTCAGCGAGTTCTCAGTGTAGCGGTTGTGAAGGCCTGCCGACCACGAGATGGAGTTATCACTGATGAACTCATAGTCTGGATACCTGATGAGGACAACGTGGCAGGATAGGAAAAGGAAAAAAAAAAAAGGAGAAAAAAGTTACATTTAGACACGAAAAGCAGAAAATAAACATAGTGTTACATAAACACCAGCAGCAACACTCTAACACAGAGCACAAACACACTCCAGGACACTGACTTGGTCTTGGCTTCCTGCAGCAGGGACGGGTCATCGGTGGCAAGGTAAACTCGTTTCTTGTCGACGTGGACACGTCTGGCCAGATGTTGGAACTGTTCCTCCACATGCAGCATGTACTCCTCTATGGGATGGAAAGCTGCCTCCGTTCCCACTTTATCTGTCCTCCTCACATGGACTCTGCACACAGACAAGCAGGGAAACAGACAGTATGAGATACTAGTGCTGTGTCTTATAACATCTGTAAATATATACATAAACATCTGCTTTTCATTGGATTTCAACACTTTTTTGTTTGTTTTCTAATCAGTTTTGGGCATTTACAATCTAGCTAGTAGTTGGCAGTAGCATAGTTATGGTGGTACAATATAATGCAGCTGTGGACTTTATTGGTGTGTTAGGACAACAGGAGGAACTAATATTGTTACAAAGTTAAACCAGATATCAAGACAGGCAAACAAATTCATGGCCTGCACGAGACTTTTACACATCACATTCCCAGATATCTGTGCTAGTTGGCTAGCTGAACTGAGATTTGTTGACAATTTGGCAAAAAAAAAAAACTCAAACATGAACCTCATAATGAAACCTTGGTCAAATTATCACAAACAAATTGAACGGCTACCGGTAGCTTGAGACTCACACAGGGTGCTTTTAGTGCCAGCTTTTCTAAACTCTAAAGAGAATTTCCGAGGCTGTACAATTGTTCCACTTTCTGCCTGCCGTTTGCGCTGCCTGAACTTGTTGTTTTTTTGCAGCATACAGCAATGTTTGTGTGTGTGCAAACAATAGTGTGTAAGCTGCTCTACTGCTGTGACATGCACATTTTCCTTTACAGAAATACATAAAGCCTAAGCCTAAATTCATAAAGTATGATATCAAGTAGAAAACAGCATCCTTTATATATTCAGGAAAGAGAGCCAGTAAATAAAATAAAATAAATAAAAGCAAAGTATATGCTTGTCCTGTAATATTGCCATGAGAATAAGAACAAGTTGTTGGGTTGTAACAAGAAGTGGATGATTTACAAATGTGTATGGTGATTAATCAATACCACTAAGGGCCATGCTTTGAGGAAAACATGAAGAAAGAGTAACATTGACTAGTATTTACTAAGTTTGCTCATTTGTGTTGAAAGAACAGTTTGAACTCTACATTTTTTTAACCTTGTGATTTTTTTAAATTAGTTGAATGTTCAACAGTGAAATTTGGAAAAACAATCAAAGACACTTCAAGTTGAGTAGGATATTTTGGGATGATTTTGATTGTTGGTGTGAGCACAAACAGAAAAGTGATGGGACAAAAGGGAAAAAAGAAATAGTGACAGAGTGAGAAATTTGAAGAAGTGTAGCGACAAAGAAATATGAACAGAAACAGAGAAATAACCACAACTGTATTTTATTTTCCTGCCCCAGCTTCCTTGTCATCCCTTCCAGTAAGCAAGGACAAAGAGAGAGTGCTGTCACCAGCTATATATATGAGAGCAAAAGAGCACAGCTTGAAAACAGAACAAAGGATGGGTGAAAGCAGAAACGTTTCCTCTCCTCACACAGAAGCACCCCTCAAACTGATGGATGCTAAACACAGTTTCTATTCCATCCATAACTATTAAATTACACAACTACCCAGTCACATGTGCATTGTGACTTCTGGCCTCGAGGAGCAAACACAATTTCAAAATCTAAGAGGAAAAAAAAGAAGAAATATTTCAACCTTGGCTTATTGAGTGGATCCATGCAGTCCAATCCCCCCCCGCCCCCAAACACATTGCTCCATATTCATATAGCTCCATCTGGGAGCAGCCCAGTACAACCAGCTGTCTATAGCTGGTCAAGGAGCAGCTCCACTGAAACATCGGAGGTCAAGAGTCTTTTTAAGGGCTCTTCGGTGAGGGATATTAGTCTCCCAAATCCAACCGTTCAGGATTTCCCTGCTTTAGGGATTGAAACAGCTTCTCTAACCACAGAGCTGCCTGAGTCACTTCAGTGAGAATGAGGTAGAAGCAGAAGAAGTGTTTGGAGTCAGAGGTTCAGAGGAAAGAGAATAAACAGGCTGTACCTAATTTCAACCACTGGCCAGAGATCAATCAGTGAGTATTGGGGATGCTCACCGGAGAAATAGACTCTTTATTTACGTGGCAAATGAAAGAATGGAGGTGAGAACGGGAGAGTGAGTGAGTGAGTGGGTGGGTGAGGGGGGGGGGGGGGGGGGTGTGCGTCAGAGTCTTTCATTTGGTCTCTGTCGCTCTGATCGGACAGAGGTCTTGACTCCAGGCTTTCTCATTCTCTGTCAAGGTCTCTCTCTCCTGCTTCCTTACTTCTTTCATGTCTGCTGCTTTTTTGTTCCTGTGAACTCTTTGTCTTGCCCCCCCCCCTTTTCTACTCTCTGTCAGAGGCAGCAGACTCCGCGCTGAGGCATTGCTTAGCTCTTAGCTTTCTCTCTCCCTCCTTCAGCAACCCCAGCACTCTCCCACACTACTGCCACAATAATTCAATTCATTTCTCTCTATTCATACAATACTTGTAAAGAAATGGCAATCCTCACGGTAGGTGTAAAAGGCATACATTAAAGGCATCATACACACCCACACTAGACACAGCAAGTGCTGATTCTAGCACTTTGTGACAATAACATATAGACCAAATAAATAATTTATCTGAATGTGACATCAGCGCCCTGGCTGCCTATCAGACAGAAGGAAACTGCAACACTAGGCTATTAGTCTTTCTAGCTGCCATGTTTGAAATCTATAGCAAACAGGTCATACCATCTTATATCTACATCACTGTAATATAGAAGTGTGCTTTATCATTAACAGGAACAGTACACGTTTATCAAGATTGACATATAAAACCAACATAAAGTATCTTAGTAACAGAGCCAGCACAAAAACAGCTGTCTTGGCACAGGTTCTCCAAGTTTGTGAAGTCTAATACTTATTTATATTTCCTCATTTCATGTTGGTGATACAGTAGTGGTCCAGAGTGCTGTCTAAATCCACATTCTCTGTAGGGTGTCATCTGGGTTGAAATCTGGTGACTGTGAAGGCTACAGCATATGATTCAAATCATGCTTGAAGCATTCAGTGAGCCTGTACTGTATGCTCTGCATTAGTTACTCCACTCATGCATTTAGGTGTTTTTTCTTTAATTCACAACTCGTATACAGATATAAAACCATATACTTTACTTATAGCAAGCATACATGTAAATGGGATGATGAACAAAACTTGGCTGTGTGATGTCATTCAGATTGAATTAAGTGTAAGACAAAAACTTTTTATAACTTCTATTAATAAGACATTGCTTCATGTTTTGTTTTTATTCATTTGACCAGAACATATCTGGTTCCTTCCTTTTTTAACCCTCTTCTAAATAGCTGATGAGGTGATTTGGTTGTTTCCTCATGCACTTAAATTTTTATATTTCCTGTTGCATGAAGATAACATTATTGTAAATTTTCTTGCAACAAGCACAACTCATAGCAAATGAAAAAAGAAGAAAAAATTCTAAAATTCTAAATATTATATGTTTCAAATCTTACCCAAATCTACATCTCACAACATCTTTTTTAAATGTATCTTTTTCCTATTTATAATATTTAAAAACACTCAAATATTAACTGAGAGTTTTAATGATTAAAAACATAACCCACCATATACAGTAAGCACTATCTGTATAGAAAACACCTGACACAAGATATTTATAAAACATGTAAAGCCAGTTCAACTCTTGGTAATCGCATTGCCATGGCGATACAGCTGCAGTAGTATCAGCAGTAGAATAAGTGGCTCTACTTTCTCTTTCTCTCTGACTACACTTGCTACCATTAGGCTGCATTAAATGGTGCCAGGATGAAGCCGTGCTGATAGCTGCTTTTAGTCGGTGGCTTCCAGCCTTTCTTGCAGCTCACATCCTGAGGGAGCGGCAGGGAACGAGAGTGTTGGTGGTGACTAAGGGGGGTGGAGGTCGGTTGGCGGTTGTTGGGTGCTCTGGGGACAATCTGGCTTTCTATCCATCTTGGTACTCCCTCCATTAACCCCTACACCTCCCATTGCTGCCGCCCTCTCAACTTTCTCCTGCACCAACAATACGGTTTCTCTCTTTCAACCCCACTTTAACGTCTCACATTTAAATCCCCCCCCACCCCCCACCCCTCCTGACTTCTCCATACACACATAGCCTTCCCCCACAGTGCTGATAGATGCACACAGGCATTTTGTTGCAACATCAGTGCAGAGTGGAGTGGATGTATCGAGACCTGAGGATGAATGGGAGGAAAAAAAAAGGGATAAAAACTTTGTTCTAGCCGGGACTTCAATTCAATAAACCTTTCCCCAGTGATAGAGGAGAAGAAAAGTGCAGAATATATATGTGTGTGTAGGAGAGGTGGAGTGGGAAACACAAAGAACATTGATAGAGATGTGTGAAAAGAGGAGAGCAAGAGAATTGCAGGTAGGGATGTGCGCCTGGGGAACGTGAGGGAGAAGTGTGAAATATAAAAATTTGAAAAATCTTGAAGCGGGCTGAACAAATGAAGACAGAGGCACGATCACAAGTGAGAGGACGTGCGAGGATGGCGAGATTGAAAAAGTTGAGATGAGTCGCAGAAAATAAAAAAAAATTAATAATAAAAACGAGGAAATAAAAAAGGGGGAGGAGAGTCAAAGAGGACTGGGAGAAAGAGACGGTAGCTGCCGTGGTGATGAAAGGCAGGGAGGTAAAAAAAAAAAGCAAAGAGATGGAGAAAGACACTGAGAGCGTAACAGGAGGCAGCGAGAACTATGCAGAACAAGACAGGGAAAGCGAGGAAGATCGGCAACCGTCGCTCGCAGCGAAATGTAAAGAAGAAGGTGAGAAAAATAAGAGTTATATAGGGTGAGGAGCTGGTAGAGAGCATAGATATTTATGGATGTGAGAGGTACAGTGGGAGGGGGAGGGGAGAAGAACTACAACTAGACTGACTATTAGAAAATAACTCTTGGTGTTTGTTTTAAACTACTTCCTTTACCAGCCGGGTGGAGCCAGTCTCATGGGACTGTGCAGAAACTTGAGACAAAATACCTAAAAGTCATTGTATATACTACTTCCCCATGACTGACAGCTTACCAGTCATTATATGCATTGTGCTCACATAGTAAATCTCCTCCTATCTGGTACACAAAGTAGGTTAAAACAGCTGCTGAGAATTATTTACACAGTGCTCTTCGATTCAGGGTTTGATCTGCTGTTCAATGATGGGAATTATTTGAGAGTGAAGAAAGGCTGGCAGACAGGATGTGAATGTTTACTGACTGAGCACCTGACAGGGATACAGAGAAAAAAAAAATAAACAGCTAAACATGTCCGACTCATTTCTTAGAAGCTGTTATTAAAAGTGGCTTATAGTATTGTGACTGCACACATTCCCACAAGGGGTGGCCCCCATGGGAGCTGAGCACCTCATCCTGATGAATACTTTCCAAGTCAGTTTCAGACAGTGACAGCATGGAGATGACACAACAGTAAGTGTCCAGAATCAAAACCAAGCTGATATCAAAAACTGAAAAGTAAGGCATCTTCTTAGCACCATTTATTGAAAAATTTGATTTTTTTTTTTTGCTGTCAACCAATACCATGAAAAGACCAAGATTAAAAAATGTGTTTGTATGTCTCTCAATACTTTTTGGCTTGCCTTCCCCGTATCTCTGGCACCCACCCTCAAGCCCATTCATTCCTACCAATAGCATGACGTACATCTTTAAAAACAGGTCACAAAATATCTGGTTTCATTTTTTATGAAAGACCAAACAATGTCCTGAAATGGCTGGGCACTGTAGGTTTTTGCAAATAGGCCTAAACATGAGTAAACAGTGAATTTCTCTGGGACTATATTTAGTGGTGGATTAATACACATTTAGTGCATTAGTGAGTATTACAGAACCAGGACAGTTTATGTAGGATTAACGCAAAATAAACTATAGTGCCCATGTTCATCATAATGAAGGAACATGTCAGCCAGTGCAATGATAAGGCTTAATTATGTTTTTTTTTTTTTAATTTTTTGACAACAATACAGCTCCACGGCACAGAGGAATAAGCGTTATCAGGCTTTGGCTATACAGATAATACTTGTTTGTAGGATCAGTTCATTGTTGTATTTGGTCTTTTAGTGGGATTTGTTGACAATTATTGAAATATAGAATATCATCAGCGCTGTCCTTTTAATTGACAAAGTCTACAGAAGATAAATGAAAACCAGACAGACGATTTATTTTTAATGTGGTCATTATATGTGTTACAGTATAAGCTCCTTATTCCTAGTCTGGTTTGGTTTTACTGATTTTAAAATAAGCCAATTATGCTTTTGGTATGTAGTTATTTTACCTCCCTTATAAAAAAAGTAAGTTACATCAGTTTGGTTCGGTATAATTAGATCCTCAGTATGAAGTACCTTGAACTGGAGACAAACAGGGACTATAGAGAACAAGACTGAATCAGGCAGATTGCTTCACCGCTATTAAAAAAAATTAGGGTGATGACATTTCTTTACACAAGTTGATTTGCATGAATATGAGCTGTATGAGTGCAAAGCAGTGCAGTAGTGAAAAGGCAAAACCCTTATAAGAGTAAATAAAGGTAGAAATTAGATGAAGCAAAACACTACCATTAAATCTAACTCTAACTCTGTATTTCAGCTAATTACACATTCAGTTGAATTACGCATACATTTTGAATGCCTGTGAATTAAATTAATTTTTATTAGACATTTATAGACATTATAGACATATAACAATAATCTGTTCTATTGTTGAAGTATTACAAAAATTAATCTTAAATCAGTTATCACAGTATCTTAAGACTAATACTATACTATCCCCTTGATTAATTATCTTCCTTTAATCTATTCTAAGTCTTCTGTCCAACAATATGCAGATGATACTGCCATATATACTTCTAATATTATTAAGACATCTTATATCACCGTTCTCTTGACTATACTGATGTTGTTTATCAAAATGCATTCAAAACTAACCTTTTACCCCTCAATACAGCACATAATAGATAGACTTGCTCTTGGATTCACCTTTAGTACTCAACATGTATAATATATAACTTAATAGCCTCCACGCAATATAAGAATACACATTCACTGGCTGTAACTCATCTTTAAATGTATACATTACAGCTATCCCCTTAACCTTCAACAGTTTTTGGTACCATATTCCTCAATATATCAATTGAGGCATTCTACATAATAGCTCTTCTCTATTCCTACAGTCAGAAAAGCAATTGGAATGAGAGCATTTATGGTAAGGCTCCTCCACACTGGAATAATTTACCTTCAAATATACAATCCTTGACATGATTTCACATGTAAAAATGGTGTGCCTGCTTATTTAGAGATGTATCGCACATGTTTCAGATGATGCTATACCTACAGTATAATATACAATACACTGTAAATTGTATATTCTATACTATATTTTTGTGGGGCTAGTATTTGTTCATGGCCTCTCTGTGGGCTTCTAGTTGTTGTTTTCACCAATGTACTCATCTCTCTTAAGATTGTGTATTGATTGTCTTAGTTGTAGTCTGTTGAATTGCTTATTGTTTGTTTATGTCTTTCTTAATACTTTATAGTGTTTGCTTCATTTTCAGTTCCTTATTTTTGTTTGTATTGTATGTTATGACCCCCTTGAAAACGGGATAGCTCATGTCAAGGGTTTTATCCTTATGAATAAAGTAGTATCATCATCAAATTAAGTTACTTTGAACACTATTGTATTAACCTTGTATTAACCTCACCCAAAGCAGTGTTTGTATTCCACCACTCCCCTCACAGCTACATATTTGTTTTCTTATTCCTGTGCCCTCTGTTTGCTTCGATAGTGCAGCACTTTGTAGACATTATTATAGAGAAATACTATAGAAAAAACCTCATTACTATTAAAGTGTTTAGAACTGTAAGAAAGCAGAACAGGAAACCACACACACTGAGCTGTGATAGCAGATTGTTCTTACCCGATGATGGGGTGTTTGAAGCCCAACTTGGCGGTGGTCTGCTGGATCTCCTTCTCCAGCCATGCCTGAGGGCGTACCAGGTACTTGACAAACTGGGACACCCACCAGACGGAAGGGTCGCCGTGCAGACGGTGCAGGCGTGGGGCCAGGTCCTCAGGAATCGCCAGGGGCAGGTAGGGGGGCCGTGGGTGGAGGCTGTCCACTATAGGCAACTCCACAACCTGGACATCCTTATCATGGGCCTCTCCTGCATGGGCGAAAGAGGAACATGTAGAAAAAAAAGTCAACACTTGATCAACTTTGGAGACCCCCCCCCCCCCCCCCACACACACACACATATTATCATCAAATATCAATGAAATCAGTTAGTCAAATATCACTGAAATAACTGGCTAGCATTTGCAAGTGAATAGGGTCTTTTGGTGTGCTTTGATTTTGAAATAATGAATAATAAATATGTTATTTATTTAAACATATATATATATATATTATACTGTGATGCAGTGTGATATTTCAGAATTATTCTTTAGGCCTGTATAATCGTTTCTCCTCTGTTTCCAGAATGAATTCATACTGTACATCCAAACCATTTTAACTCTAGCTTTTGTGATTGACAGCTTCTCTTTGCATATCCTTGCTTAAAGGCCAAGGTAAGCTCCTTTATATCAAGGCTATGTAGAGCCAAGGGCTGATGCTGAGGCTGGAGAGGGGGCTGGTGGTCTGGCATTGGCCCCTTCAGGCTGAGTCCTGCTTGGCAGAAGCCCTGGGCAGAGGGTTTGAGCAGGGCTGATTACGAAGGTCACTTCTCTGGGCATCAGAAAGCTCCTCTGCACAGCCAGACCGACCAAGCACATTAAGACCAACTGTCCACACTCGCCCACAGCATGTAGACAGATACACAGCACAGACATGAACATGCACATGTACGGGCTCTTGTGAACAGAATGAATAAAGGTGGTCCAACAGTAACAACTAATGAGGATCCAAATAAAATGACAATAAAAAGAAATGTGCATTCACACACACACACACTCACACTCACACACACACACACACACACAAAAAGAGCCCCAGCTAATCTCATCTCACCAGAAGGGATATGCCTGGCAGACACAACCTTCACTCTCTTTCAGTCTTAAAATCCGAGGAGAGCTTTTTTTGTGTGTGCCCTTGTGTGTGTGTAAACCCCTGATTTACGTAAAAACAAGTTTGAGCCCTGTGTTTTGTCTGACTAAAGTGGCTTCTGTAACCACCACAGACAGGCCCTAATACAGCAAACACAGCCTCCACAACACACTTCCATATAAATGGCATAATGAGTCATTAAAAATGGCCTTTCACAGAAAGGGTACATAAAAAACATGTTAAAAACAAGAACAGAAACAGGGGCTTCAATTTGTGTGTGTGTATGCCGGAGCATGAACTGAATATAAATTGGTAGAAGCATTAAATATTGAATAGAAAAAAATATTCCCAGGCCTGTCTTTGCTTATATAACAGCACTGGCATGATTCACATAAGGGGGAATGGGCATATTTTGAGGCCTGCACTTCTTGGCACAAATGTACAGATATGCAGTATGTCTTCCTCCCACAGCTACTTAATTAGATCACAAAGCTCTACTGAATTTCATCTCAACTCCAAAGACTCTGCATTCATTTTCTATATGCATTATGACTTAAAGCATACGAATCTGAACTGAAATAGAATGGATACACTGCATTTTAAACCTGTGATGCACACTGAGACTAATAAATATTCCATAAGATTAACATAGCTGTGAAACCGGAGAACCGAGAGTGACACCATCCAGATGCAAAATATCTCAATTCATAATACATTTGAGACAGAGTTTATGAACTTGGAGAAATCTTGTTCTGTCTTTTACATGGCAGAGAACATTATGTTTTTCCTGCTGCTCTCAGAGTCACTCATAAGGCAGTAATATCTCCACAGAGAACCTCAAAGGAATACACTCTCTTTGGCAAATTAGGTCTTTGATCAACGGACCATTGTTCCACATGAAGACTGGTTCTCCCGCTGAGTGTTCAGAACTTTGTTACCAGGCCTGTGAGATGGAACAGCGCTGTTATGCTGTCCATTGAACATAAACCTTATGGTAAAACACCATTATGCAACAGTGGGCTAAACAGACCGTAGCGCTGGGTCAAATACTCAAAGCTGGCAATAAATGTCTGGTCAAATTGGTAATCGTAGTTTACTTCTGGTGAAACCTTTGCTCACTTTTTAGAGAGTTTCTTCTCAAAGGCATTGATACTGTTGCACACTTTGGTACACACAAAAAGTGATGAAAGTAGTTGTCTGATGAAGTAAAAAAAAGAGCTTGAGAGAGAAGTTCAAAAACTGTCTACTTTCTCACCTGTGCAAACCTGGGCAAACACAGCATGACGAATTGTTGGTTTCTGGAAGGCTAGAAGAACTTTCAGAGACAGCCATCTCCCAGCCCCCATCCACCCCCCACCCCCTCCCCCACCCCCTCCGGGTGTACTGCAATGTTATTTCTATTTTTATGTGAAAGTTCTTGAAATGTTTTGTTTTTCCCCCCATTTCCCATTTGCAGAAGGAAAATCAGCAAGCCCCATAATGACTTCTTCGCTATCTTTGATTCCCCCCCTCCAAGCTATATGTTTTCCTGACAGAAATACCCTGTCACAGATGCGCACACCACGCATTCTCTCTGTCTATAAATGTCTTGCATCCTGAGGGAAACACTTAACAAAAAGTGGGCTAACCACATAAAGATATATACGAGGAAAGGTGGGATGAGAGGGGATCTAGTAGGGCATCTCCATGAAATACCAACTGAGTCGATTTCCAACACACACACACATGGTGAGGCAAACAAATACATAGAATAGCTAAGTATTCCTAATGCACTTAGGATGAAACAGTACATACATCTGTATGTAACAGTGAGAGAGGACTGTGGATATTTATTACAAAATGACAGGGGAGACAGCATGAGTAACAACTCTATAAAATGACAACATTAAGGAAACCTATGTTGTAGGCGTAGAGTTTACTGGCACTATGTATAATATCTTGAGCATTTGCATAACAGGCAACAGACACTGGTTAACCATTAAATGGTGACGCATAATACTTGCAATTTAGCATCAGGTGCTGGCCCCTTTGCACATCAGTATTCACTACAGTCAAAAGCTGTAAATGAACTGGCATGGCCAAACATTCCACTTAATTAATGAGTTATTCAATGTATATCTACTTATTAATCCAAGGCTTTAGCATCCCTTTGTGGCCCTGTACCCAAAGGAATGTTCCTGCCTGCACAGTTAACAAAACAGGCATGACCACAGGCATAACCAAGTACCCAACAGGCTTATATTAGCTATGCCTAGCTAGTTAGCTGGCTTGGTCAAATGAAAATACTGCAAGACTTTATAAGGATAAGAATGCAGAATTCTAAAAAGGCAAGAGGATAGGGTCGGCTTTTGTGATGAGTTGGCTATGAGCAGCCAGATGGCATGTATGGATCTATAGGTGGCTGTTTGTAAGTCACCATAGAAAGACGTTAGATAGTGGGAAAGGACACATGAAAGGCAGGAGAATAAGAGGGAAGGCGCTGGGACAGCAGGAGATAAGAAGGGAGAGCCCAGGAGAGCACAAGTCAAATGAAGCGATAGGAGGAAAATGGAGAGCTGAAAGGATGCAGCGATGAGAACAAGAAAAGGAATGAGAAAGAAAGAGATGAGAGGGAGGGAGAGAGGCAGGTGCGGTTAGATAGTAAAACCTCCAAACCGTCACTGATCTTCATTTATGAATGCTTTGGTTTTGTCGGCTTAGCAGAGGCAAACACACTCACACTGTGGGATTACCTATTAATCATATTAATATCACATTTTTGATTCACAGCTCTATGCCATCTTATGTGCAAATGATTCTGCTACATTTGCACTAGTAGGGATATCCATTTCATCCACAAGAGTGCATCGATCTTCGGTCTAAGGTATTATGGTGCCAGGTATACATATGAACTACCTGATGTTTGAGCATGGTGTTCATTATGGACAATCCATAACTAGTGCAGAATTCTAATAACACACATAAATAATAATAAATACTGCTCAGGTTCAGATCAGACAGGTTTCTCCTCCCAGTCATCTCCCTCCAGGATTTTCCAGCGTTACCATTGTAAGCACTGAAATCCCCCAGCAGAACCTCAGATGGCACATTACAAAGGTTTGGATACTCTAAAATGTTTGTTGGCCCGTGGGCATAGAAAACAACACTGTACAAGCGTTTTCCTCTCCACTACGCCCAGCGTGGACCGGTACGACCCCTGTCGTTCTTCAGGGAACACTTTAAAAGCTGTGTTCAGATAATACTCTTAATTTTTTTTTTTTACCACGCTTTTCATTCACAGTAAAATGCAAAGTAGACAACAGCACTGTGTGAAAAAAACCTGCACAACAATACACCCTCTTGTATTTTTATACCGTGCTGTATTTTCTATTACGAGTGCCCAGTTGCACAGCTGTACTCAGTCAGGGGCTTGTGAAAATCCCCAAATGCGCCTGTTGACTCTTGGGGAAAGAAGTCTGCCCCCTGTCTGGGAGTTTGGTCGTTGCAACCCTCACCTCCCCCCTCTTTGCTCTAGCTATCGATCTCTTCCTGCTAGAAAGCCAAAATGACACATGCCCGGAGCCATTTTCCCTGGATGCACTTTACACCAAACCATACGGGTGGTAGCTCCATCTTATTTCTTTGGGCTGAGTCTAACCAGACCCCTTGAGTCCCCTTTCTGACCAGGCTCCATGAGGCGAGGAGTGCTGTTTCAGCCTGAACAAGTTATTAACACTGCTTTCAGACCAACAATAAAACCTCTGGGCAAACACCACAATGTTGCATTGGTGTGGTGGTGTTTCTACAGGTACTTGTGAGAACATGAAATATGAATCAAGAGACTCAGTTTGAAGGCTACTCACATGCCAAAACTTTACCTCTACTAACAAACTTCTTCTGAGATAAACAGTATACACAGTATTTGAATCAAAATTGACTCTAGATACGCAAGCTGTTGATTTGAAAATATAAAAAAAACCTGTCAGTCAATCTATGCCACTTGTGGATGCAGCTAAGACAAACATCTACTCTCCCTCAGTTATACTGCTTTACACATTTGCTATATTTGCTGAAACACATTTCAGTTACTGTGCATATTCCCCCGATGAAAGAAAGATGTTGTCAGCGTACAGGAAATGATAAAAAACTGTGCGGGGCGCCTGGATCCACAAAAGATGCACAAACCTCTTGCAGACATTTTATTCCCGACAATCTCCCTTTCTATCAAACGCTATGAGACGAAACTTACTGTAGGTCAGAGGAGTGGGTTGTTTACTGAAATCAAGTCACAGGATTTCTTGGCAGTGAAACCTTTGAACGGTAACCTGCTGCTGCTACATTGGCTGCCAAAGTGCTTTAACAGGAATTGCAAAGTCCTGCTTAGCCAGAGAATTCACACTTTGATTTCGCTGTAGCAGCACAACGGTGAGGTCTGGCAAACTCTATTTTTTCTTTTAGCTGGGAAAGTCTAAGTAAAAGTTTAGGGGTATTTGATAATCAAGAAACCAATCGCAGGTGTCTTGGGGAGGTCCTGAACTCACAAGCCTCAGGAAAAGTAGCTCTAAATGGATCCAATATGTGTGTGTGGTGTGTTTGTACGTACCTGACCAGTGTCCGGTAGTGGCACCAGAGCGGTCGGTGCAGGTGTTACTGACGGGCAGGAAGACCGTCTCCCAGCCGCCGGGGGCGTAGCGCCAGTTGTGAGACTCCAGGATGAGTGTGCGTTGGGTGCCATAAGCGATCATGAAGCAGTAGACGACGTGATGGAGCTGGCAGCCATAACCGCAGCCCTTATTGATGTTACACACCAGCTTCCTCGCCTTACTGCAGTCTGGGGGGTTCTAGGAGGAGGAGGAGGAAGAGAGGAAAAGAATGGTTCAACATTTTTTTATTTTATTATTGCTTGACCTTCGTCTTGTATCTCTCAAAGCCCTGCTCTCTGACTGATAATAATACATGGCTGATATTGTTGTCGTTGTTCCCTGCACCTGTTTGTCCTGTCTCATACTCACACGTCCTCTCTAATTTTATGACTATGCCTCCCTCTTTTTTTTATTGGTTTGCTTTTCTTGTCAGTTTTTTTCTCTCCTTCTCTCTCAGCAATACCCTAACCACTCCCCTCTTTTTTCCATCACTTCTATCCACCCCTTTCCTTTTCATTGTTGAAGAATAATGCTGTGAATATTGTATTTTTTTAAATTTATAAATGTCAACAAATCCTGTAAAGAGATCCAAACCAACATATTCTACCATTGTCTGTGTATCAAAAGCTTAATATAGCTTATCCTTTGTGCCATAGACCTCTATTGTTTTGCAGAAACTATGGAGAAACATCAATGAGCCACATTGTTGCACTCTGTGACATGTTGCTTCATTACAGTGAACATGAGCACTGTGTTTCAAGTCAATCTGCTCACACTGTGCTAAATACTAGCGTAATCTGTATCTGAATCGCTTTTTTGCACCCTTTTCTTTCCCCCACCCCTTTTCCTCTCTCATTCTCATTTTCATTATTTTTCCCTTTCCCTACGTCCCTCTTATGTTCTACCACTCTCTCTTTGTTCACACCCCTTTCACCGTGATTCTCTTGATACATCTCCTACTTCTACTTTCCCGTCATCCTCCCACCTCACTCTCTCATTCCTCATTTCATAAATTAGCTTCAATATCAGACAACGTCTGAGGGGGAGAATACCAAATTAGAGGCACTGAGGGGAAGAAACAATTTTTCTTTTTTTAGTGGAAAAAAAGCGGAAAAAATCCCACAATAAAGAAAAAAAAACACAGCAGAGTGACACATGCTGTGTTGTCGATGAGTCGCCGGGCGGGTTGTGATTCGCTCGGCAGCCGGTCTGAGCGACTCCGCAACACTCGTGCCAACCAGCTTCCTAAACAGCAATTACCGGCTGATGGGAGTGTTTTCCTCATTAGGCTGCTGCAGCTGTGGATGGTTCACAGTAATCAGGCCGCCCGGCACCCACCGGCTAACGCTGCCTATCACAAACTAGCAGGAGAGGAGGATGAAGAGAGGGAGGAGAAGGAAATGAAGAGGAAAGGAGAAGATATAAAAAATGAAAAATAAAAAACCTAAAGAGATGACATGCAAAAGGGGACATGAGGCAAAAGAAAAGAAAAGCAAAGCAAGGAAAGGAAATGAGAGACGGAAGAGGAGAAGAAGAGGAGAGGCTCCTTAAGGTACTGAAAACTGATTACCACCACTGCTGTTCAATAACACGAACAGAGTAGGGCAGCCATCGAGCTGACAGCACAACCCACACAGGTATTTCCTCTGAGTTACAGACTGCCTGTTCACCAGCAGCCCCATCGGTGTGAGCTAACTCACTCTACAATGGCCTCCTGACAAGAGGCCTTGTGTCACACTTGTTTTCTGTCGTCAGGCATCGGCATCTGAGCCGCAGCGTCTGAATGAGATCGATGTGTGGCGTGAGCCTCGTGGCGTCGAGGCCATACCGGGTTGATGGTGATGAGGACGGAATGACTCCGGAACGCCGAGAGACGAGGTTCAAGGATAATGATGGCAGATGTGCGCACAAAGACAGCCTGTGAGTAGCGCTCTGTACTGTAGGTTAAGTGCCCGTTTAAGCGGTTTCGAGTGTGAAACACAGAGGCAGTGGCAGAGTTATTCAGCTCAGAGAGACCAAAGTGATGTTGTTTGTGTAGGAAATGTGGCTGAGAAGAATGTGAGAAATAGTCTGTCAAGCTCAGGTAATTATCCACGGCGATTCCCATATAGCTAGAATACCTACTGGAAGATGAAAGGAAGCTGTGCATGATAAGAAAGATACCACAACATTCTTCTTTAAGTACAGAGAATGTCTGTTTTGCTGCCCTTTGTTGCAGATTTGCTGTAACGTAATTTTGTTGTAGTAATATATTAAATGTAGAAATTTATATCCGGCTCATTAAATGTCTTTATATTTGCCTCGGGGAGCTCTTTGGAGGACAAACGCATGTGGTGTAAAGGCTGTGACACATTTTAAGTCTGCAGAAACAGCAGCAGTGCATCACTTAAAAGAAGTAGTGTGTGTGGTTAATATGAGCAGCCCATATCCACAGTGACTGAGCTGTTGAAGAGCACTACCATGACAATACTCAATTTAAAATCCAGTATGAAAAAAAATCAAAAGGAAGAAGACACAAAACTCTTGAATTATCATGACACACTTGCAGTTACCAATAGTAACCACAGGTGTCGCCAAATCAACCGCAAATGAAATCTTAATAATAACTTTAAAGTATTGATCTCTGGGAAATGCAGAACACAAACCACTTAAAAAATCATACACACAATTGTTCATGTCAGTCTAAAACTAAAAGTTGGGTGCTTACAAGTGCATTAAAGTGGTTTTTGCTCCCAGTAATCATTCCTCCTGTTCATACTGGCCCTTAAGAGATCCCCTTCTAATGCACTTCCAATGTAACAGATGGGGTACAAAATTCAGCCCTAGTTCTGTCCAAGAATATAGTCCAAAGTTTATCTGTCAATAATAGCAGATTTCAGCAGTGTGAGTTAGTCAAATTTAAGTCTTCCAAAGCTATGGTGTTTTTAATTTGTAATTACCCCATTTATTCCAGGAGAGGTGATATTTTAAGAGTGATGACTGCTGCCGGAAACAACTGTGTCTTCGATGAAAATATGGGTGAGTGAGTATTCTTTTAAGACAGATGTTGGAAAAAAAACATGAGCCCATCCTGCATATCACACTGCACAAATGAATGAAAAGCTTGTCCAACAGAAATCCATCTGACGGAGCCAGCCATGTTCACTGCATGTTGTGAGTGGACAGATGGAGCAGACGCAGAGATGGAGTTAGTTAAACCAGGAATGAAGGGAGAGGCTGGTGCGGGTGGCAGAGACAGCAGGATAGGAAGGAGGAGACTGTGTGTATGTGTGTGTATCTACATATGTGTGTATGTAAGCATATGTGTGTGTGTGTGTGTGTGTGTGTAGCAACAGACACATACAGCAGCTCTGTGCGTACAAGCATGCACATCAATCTTGCGGCTGAGTGTGTGTGCGTGTGTGTGTGTGTGTGTGTGTGCAGCAGTTGCTTGCATAGGTGTGGGTGAGTCCATCTGTGCACGACTCTCTCTCTGTGTGTGTGTGTGTGTGTTTGTGTGTGATGAATTAGTGATGGCAGCTGGTGGAGCGGTGTGATCCCTCAGCGGTGGTGACAGCAGCTGTTAGTGGTGCTGTCTCCGCCCAGCCAGACTGACTGGGTCCTCTTCATCAAACACACCGGCTCATTAATGCTGCAGGGCCCAGTGCGGCGCCGCACAGCCCCACCCCGGAACCCAGCAGCACCAGAGCTGGGAAACGGGAGCGGGGTGGCTGGGGTTGAGTGAATGTGTCCTGGGTCTCAGATTGCGTATGTGTGTTTGGAGCTGGAAGCATATGTATATCATTTTGAGCCTAAGCTGCTATGTGTGTGTGTGTGTGTGTGTGCGTGTTTGTGTCTATCATTGCACTGCGTCTACGCTTTTTGCATTTCTGCATATGCAATGTCTGCCAACCTGTCATTTTGTGCTTCTGCATGTGTGCCAATGTGTTTTCATGTGTGTGTGTGCGCGCCACTAAACCGCTGACAAGCAACAAGGATCCTGCTTGTCAGATCCGACTGCTGAAACAGTCTGCTGTCACACCCCTCACCTGCTCCTCGTGGAAACTGATGGTGACAGTTATGGATGGTGCAAATGAGACAAGCAAGTGTGAAAGATGTCCTCAAAAACGCATATGTGCATTTGTATGTGTGAGGGAAACATTCACATGAATGCTCACACTGTCTATATGAGGGCGTGTGTGTATGACTCAGTTTTTGTGTGTATGTGAGTGTGCGTGTGTTTATGTGAGTGTGCGTGTGTCTATGTGAGTGTGCGTGTGTGTGTGAGAGAGAGAGAGAGAGAGAGAGAGAGCGAGAGAGAGAGAGAGAGAATACAAGAGCAGCTGATAATAAGCAGCAGGTGTGTCTTGTAGATACCTGTAGGTAGGTGATTCTGTTCTGCACGAGATCCGACAGATCTTTAGCCTCCTTCACTCTCCATTCTCCCACTCCATCCGCCTGGCTGAGGTAGTACAAGTCTGTCATGATGGACCTGCAACCACAAACACACACACACACACACATTTCAAAAAAATGTAATCATTTATGCTCACATTTAAATAACCAACTAAACACTGGCAGTTTGTTTAATGTTTAGAACTAAATATTTTAAAGGGGAACAAACAGCAGCAGTATCCTTTCCAAATACAAACACTCCCACCAGTATCTACAAACACATGATCTGCACACCACTCCTCATCCAATCTATGGATGTCAAACATAATAACTAACAGCCTACACTCATAAAAAGAAAAACTAAATCTTAGAGTGGTTGGTACTTTGAAACTTTTTTTTTTTTTTACAGGCTGTCGTCAAACATACAACCCCACTTTCAGGACAGGCGTTTCTCTGTTGTATCACTGGCAACATCTGGCGCAACCAGTAAGCCATAAGATTTTAAATGACATCACATTTATACTACATAGTATAAATATATTAGGCACTAGCTGGAAATATGTGTACACTCTCAAAGATGATTAAATATATGACCACATGTCCTCAGTTAACACATCAACAACTCTATCATGGCCGTCAAGTTAATTCTAGCAGCGGTCATTCAGAATATGTGACAAGGATACAATTAGGCTAGAAGTTGATGGTCTGGATGTAAATAAAAGGGGGATGGGAAACTGGAGAGAGGGGTACGGGCCGGCTAGCTACGGGGATTTCAGACATACACCTCACATGCTCAGAGACGCAATCGCACAACAGGACATGTATTTCAAAATCAATTCAAATTCATTGTTAAGTGTGCTTGCTTGGATATAGTGTTTGGGCATATGACACTAGATACTGTGAGATAACAAACTCAAACTTCCTATTGCTTTCAGATCTCTGATAGAGAGTCTTCCTGGACACACTGAGTCAGTCTAATCAGGTGGGAGTAGTTCTCACAGTATTGTTGTGAGTCTCAGGTTTGTGCGTCAATACTCTATGTGATAAGTGAGTGAAACATCAGGTCTGATCACACAGTGCGTCATAACCATTAAGAGCAAAATGGTGTTTTTTTAAAAGGTGAGATGGAGAGTTTGATCTGTAAACTGCAGAGAAAAATAACACATATTGGTGCTTTTACTGCTTGATTATCCTCAGGTCCTCTTTAGTTAGTTGGTTGGGTCTCTTTTTCTTGTTCAGGGAGCTTCTCCATTGATCCTTTTCACATTGGGTCAAACATTTTGGACATGTAAAGACTTCAAACTACCTTGATATTGCCTTGATATTCCCACCTGGTTATTTTAACATATTTCTTAGTTGCATTTCTGAAAAATGTACTTTATCACAGTACATCAAAGCAACATTACATACATCATTGTAGAAGCTTTTCATCCATACTGATCACACCTACTAAAACATGCAGAGAAGTTATGGGATCTTGACTAAGTGAACTTGAATTATTTATACACTGCAACCTGTGTATTTGCATATCTTGCATACAGAGCTGCCCTTGACCTCACTTCTGTCAAAATATTATGCCTTTTTTTTAATTTTTAATGTTGTGGTTGCCTATCCCCCAGAACATGTAAGAATAAATAAACAAGGCCTCTGTGATTTCCAGGAGACAAACAAAAGTTAAAGCTACTTGTGAGTGGCGTGATCTGTGTGTACTCCAGCTGGATTATGTAGCAAACACAAGTTTACCACAATACTGAGCGGTGCTTTGAGTACTAGACAGCATGTTAACACTATACTACGTGTTAAACATTACCAAGGCTCAACATGCTTTAAAACTTATTTATAGAAAAAGTGTCGTTTCTGTCACACTGACTGACAACAGTGGCGTCTCTCTGGGTGTCTTGCTCTTTCTTGGATTAAGTCTGCCATCTGCGAGCCTCTGACAGCGAATTTGTGTACATGTCACACACTGCCAAATATCGTGACCATCCACTTACAAACATGCCCAAGAGCTCTGATATGTGCAGCTAAGGGCAGATGCAAACACATCACACACACACACACACACACACAATATGCACTCACACACACACATACTTATGCAAGCTTAATTTATTACTCACTTCTTTGACCCAAATCAGTCACATCCTGTGTGACTGAGAGTTCTTATGCATATATTCAGTAGCTCTTGCAAAGAGACACACACACACACACACACACACACACACACACACACACACACACACACACACAAGCACACACACACAAACACTGTAAATGTACCACGTCCCATTTCAACAGTGCAGCATGGTAAACATTGCCTTTCTCCACAACTAAGACGGTATCATTACTCATTGTCCCGTTTTGAAGCTGGAACCGCAGCATGTGAACAGATGTCAAACTCCCTTCCAGTAGCTCGCGCAGGGGAGCCATCAGCGACTGTCTGCGGGAAGCAAAAAACGAACCTCGCCGGCCGCGAAACGTAACGGGAAGGAATCAACAGACAAGCCCCCCACCCTGAGGGAGTTTGGCAGCAAGACGGGGGAACACCACCCAGACATTAAGTCCTGCATATGTATCAGAGCTGTGTATACTGTATGTAAGTGTATATGTGTGTGTGTGTTTGGTCTGGGGCACATGTGAAGCTTGTGGGCTCCTCCGCTACTTCTGATTGGCTTAAACTGCAGATGCTTAGACTGCAGCCCCCCCCCCCCCCACCCCACCGTGCTTGGCGGCTCTCAGCAGAGCAGCTGTAAGCGCTTATTTGCTGCACCAATCGGAGAGCAATTACAAGGTTTCAGGTGTATAATTCCAGCATGAAAAGGTGAGACAAGCAGTAAGGAGGAAAGACAAAGGTTCTCTTTCACTGGATTATAGGCCTTCAGTGTGCTGTCCTATGACACAGCGTGAGTCATTTAGTGGATATTAAGCAGGAACAGCCAGTTTCAACTCAACCTTAAACTAACGTTTGATTGTTTTTGTATCTCTTTCTTCTTCCTGGGATATTACATCTTCATAGTCCTAGCCATCCTGTCCCAGCAGTATTTTAAACTGTTGACTTAATTGTTACAGTATATAGTTTTTAATTTTCATTTCAATTTTTAGTATAGGATTGGATGGTTTTCTGTCCTTTCTTCACACTGCAATAAACACACATTTTAGTTTCTTTATTGTTTATTTACTCCAGTTTCAGTTGTGTGTTTTTAATGAGGATGGTATAGTCTAAGAGGTATAGTGAAATAACTTTAGAACTCACATCGGATATGTTTGGATCATGTACTGAGTAATAAAACATGGAGTAACATGTAGTCATTATCTCAATAGTCGTCAGTAAAAATTGTCCGATTTTCTCCACCCAAAATGTAATAATGAAATCCTCATTTGATTTACTGTGGGTTTTTTAGATTAAAGCTGCAAGAATTAATTCATTCATTCATAATCAAAATTTTGATTATTCATTAGTCCCTTTAGGTGTATTTTGTCCACATTTTTTCGGGTGTTCTTACTCCTCTAAGAGAGTAAACTGAATATTTTTGATAAAACAATCTAGAAATGTTGCCGTAGGCTCTGGAAACATTTTTCCACAGTTGGCTGTAAAAGATTTGACTAATCGATAATAACTACATTATTTAGCTTAACAACATAGTTTTCATCTAACAGTGGGTATCACAATAGATAGTGATGTTGTGTTTTATTACAGTATGCAATATGTTTTGTTATAATGTATTCTTGGTGTTCATTTTTCCTCTCGCAGACATTTCAAGTTTGACCTGTTACAAAACTATATATATAAAAAAGCTCTTCATAATGCATTGATCATTTTCATTGGGGGAGCAAGGTAAGTACTTGCATACTTTTTTAATGTGCTACATCTATATTTAACTTGGGAAATTTTTCGAGACAAGGACTCTTACCTCATCCCTGAGCAGAATCTAAATGAAGGAGCGGTGCATTTATTCGAGTCAAACATTTCATTGCTCTTTCCACCTCTGCCCCTATCTGTGCCGGCTCTCTCAGCCTTTGCCTGCAGCACATACAAAGAAATCTGAAGGGCTGAGAAAAGTGAATGCATGTGAAAAGTCTGTCGGCGTTTGTGTATGTGTGTGCGTCCATAACGATCTGTGTGTATGAGGCGAGGAATCAGTCTTTGGAAAGCTGCTTAGGCAGTGATGAGTAAGACAATGGACCCTGTAAGCCACTTCAGCAGGATTACAATGAAACACTTGGCTAAGTGACACCAGGCCTTTCTTCATTCAGCTGTATGGAAGCCTGCCATCCAGAGGACAGAGAGGGTGTGTCTCTGACCTCTGCCCTTTGTCTCCTAGCAACTGCCTAAAGTACTGCCTTCAAGTCCTCTTAGAAAATGTCCTAGTTTCAACTTTTGACATAATCATCAGGCAGTGGTGCTAAAGAGAAGCCTGAGAGTCTCTTATCAACACTGAATGCATTAAGAAGAAATGAGAGATTAAATATACTGATACACTTATTTACAGGATTCTCAGCTGTTCCCTTGGCAGCAGAATATTCATACACCCAGGGCTACAACTAATGATTATTTTCATTAAAGATTAATCTATCTTCTTTCAGTTTAATAATTTAAGAATCAGTTTAACTGATTGTTTAGTCTTTAAATGAAAAAGAATGATTAAAATGCCCATGACTAGCTCAGAGAGTCAAAGATGAAGTCTACAAATAAAGAATGTTTGGAATTTTTGGCTTTCAAATTTACTTAAACAATAAATTGAAAATCAAAATCATTCCTTTTTCTAACCATAAATTCAGTGTGTGTTTTCTGTTAAGGTTCATAGCCTATCCTAGCATGCAGTAGATAAGAAGCAGCCAGTCTATCACAGCTCTGACACACACACACACACACACACACACACACACACACACACACACACACACACACACACACACACACACACACACACACACACACACACACACACACACACACACACACACACACGTAACACAGGTGAATCTGCTGTATCAAATCATCATCAGAAGAAAGTACAGCTGCAAACACACAGGGGAACTGTTTTAAGGCTCTGCACAGATTTGATTTGAATTATTTTGGCTGATTAAACCTCTTCTCGGGACTGTGCTTGACTGACATCTCACCGCCTCTCATTTTAGCATGGTTGCACCTGCGAGGGCTCGACAAATTATGCCTTTATTATCCTTATTAGTGCATAGAGTCAAGTGATGTCACGAAATTACCAGCAGAGCTCCGCCAACCTTCAACTTGGTCGGGGGTGGTGGTGGTGGTGGGGGGTGGAGCCAGACCAAGTGTTTCAGTACTATTGCTTATGTGAGTTTCAGTAAAATGCTTTTTTTTAATATACTTTACTCTGAGAAATATTAACCAGAGCCAAATGAAATAGTCAAAGACTCATAGACTCATCTGTCCAAGGATTCAGTGTCAATTGGTGTTATTTGACAGTTTAATTCTCTATGCTGTGGATACATTTAAGCCTGTACCTATAAACCTCTGAGCTTCAGTAGCAAGCCCCTATACTGTACCAGGTGTGCCAGCTGACTGCTCCTTAAAATGAAATAGTCCAATGATGTCACAAGCCTACATCGTCATACAACATCATCATTTACTCTTAACTTAATGATACAAATAACCGAGCTCTTCTGAGGCTTCCAGACCACTATTTAGAAAAGGTTTTTATTAACTAATGCCAAATGTGCCCTTGAGGAGTAAAATTGCCCTAATATTTGCTGGTGGGTTGTTTTAAGTAATGATAAGTGTCTCCAATTTCTGTTATGCATGGTGAATAAAAACAACAACAACAACAACACATTGACAGACTTGAATATTCATTCTCACATTCACACCTGAGGGCAGTTCAGCTTTTTAAAATCAGCAGGATTAAACCAGGGGGATCAGAGGCAGACGTGTGGAGAACATGCTAACTGCAACGTATTAGGGCCCCGCCAGGTGTGCTTCCACCTTCTGTGCTGTGAGGTTAGGGTGGTATTCACAGCCCAAAGAAACAATTAACTTTTATTACTGATTTAAACTGCCAGATTTGCCACGGATGTAAATCCTCGCGGAACATTTTGGCATTTCCGCTTGTCATCTTTTCTCCTGCCTTTGTAAATCATCAATATACCCACCTCTCCTGGTGTCCCAAGTCCTGCAGGAGCGTGTCGGCATACTTCTGCCTCTCGCTGGGCTCCGCGTTGGCCAGTTTCTTCACCTCGCTTCGAACAAAGTACCAAAACTCCTTGACGCCGTTCTCCACCCTCCTCCGCAACTCCTCCTGAGTGGGCCCTGGTCCTGCGGGGAAGGGAGGGGGGGTGGGGGGGTGGTTGAGGTTATGAAAGGACAGCTCACAATAAAAAAACATAACAAAGACGCTCAGTTGGTGTGACATTTGAAGCTCAGGTATGATCTAAAACTACCAATCTGTGACGTTAACTTCAAAGCACCTCCGTGGGAATACAGCTAGGAGGAACGAGCATGCCAAAAGGTCTTTAGGAATGTTTGTGCAATAGATTATGTCAGCTTCAGGCTGATGGCACAGAGCAACGTTTCGGAATATAACCATTAAAATTTCCCTCTTTCATTCTGTGTCCCTGGGAGTTGCTTTGACCTCATTAAGACGTACTTGATCACTGCTTTTGTGCCTCGTAGCTCTCTCTCGTGTGTTTTTCTCTCACAGTTCTAACAACAGGAAGGAACTCTACACCCCACCCGAGCCAAACAATGTGGAGTAACCCACATGGATAACACAGCTGCCTGCTCTGGTTTCTGTAGAGACAAACCAAAAAAAAAAAAAAAAAATCGAGGGATGGGAAGAACAGCCTCAAGCAGGAAGCAGGAGGAGAAGGAGGAGGTGGTTGTGGTGGTGTCTTTTTTTTTTTTTTACTTTCCTATCTCACTCTCCCTTGTCTTTCCTCACTCCCTCCCTTGGTGCAAAAAAAGCTGGAGGGTATTTTTAGCTTTTTCTTCCCCTGCGGCAAGATGGAAAGGCTGACCCTGTGCTGCCCTCCACGCTCACATGTCCTTTATTTTCTCTCTCTCTCTCTCTCTGTCTGTCTGTCTCTTTTCTCTCGCCCCTCTCACTCCTATTCTGCCATTGGGGTATTCACACCGCCTCCACTTCATTCACACATTCCCCACTCACCTGACAGCTTCCCCTGCCCCCTCTGACCACTGCTTAGAGTGGCAAATACACACATAACCCTGTCCGAGCCGATGGTCGGGCACTGCCATCATCGCTGCTGAGGAGGTTTAACGCTGGGCTAGTGAACTGCTGCCTGGTTCCATACTGTATATTCAACCCCCCCCCCTCCACCCGCCCTCCCCCAATCCTTTCATATCTCCCAAGCTCTGTTCTGAACCCACCCTGGTCTTGCCTTGCTTACCATCTCCAGTGAGTTTCTGGAAGCTGTGGATCTTCTGTTTGGCTCTGGTTAGCTGGTCCTCCAGGGAGCGCAGTTTCCCCGCTGCCAGGGACCCAGCTTCTGCCTGACCGTCTGGTATCCTACGAGCAAAAGGCACAAGGAGAGGTTAGATGGAGTGAGTGTGGGTGAATGAAAGGAGCGCCAAAAAAAAAAGATATTCTGCTGAAAGACATTGCTGACATTGTAAAAACTGACATCCCAGTAAACACAAAATGTAAAGATTTGGAATTGTGTAACTGAATTAAAATGTGCTCGGTTTAGTGCGTCGAGTAATGATTCGTTTCATTATCGATGAAGCTATCAATATTTTATTGATGAATCATTAATGATACCAATCATGAGTTCCTGCAGCACAAGCTGACATCTTCAAATTGCTTATTTAGTCTGGATTTATTCTATTTTTATTTATTTGTTTATTTTTAATTAACTACTAAATCATTGAAATTGCTGTCAGAGTGTGTTTTCTGTTGACTGCTCTGTTTTCAGCACTGGCTCAATGTAACAGTTATCAGGTCAATTTATTACACAATTTCCCTATGATTTACAAACTGGGTGTAGAGATCTGTTCAAACTGGTGCAATCCCACAGTTTTTATTTCCCTTTATGTTTGGGCCCTACAGCACCTTAAATGAATCAGCATAACACAGACGATATTTAAAGTAGGCTGTACCATGGATGATTGATTTTTCTCCTTGACTCAGACACCAACATCAACCATTCCCGCGCCACTCGCCAGGCTGTGATTAGTCTTTCCTCATGATTTTTAATCTGGAGAAACACGGTAGCTGTTCTGGAAATGTCAAATTCTTCTTATCCGCCCGAATCTATGCGAAGGAGCAGGCTACTGGGTTGCAGAATCCCGCTTCATTTGATATCTTCTGGCTTATAGATTTAATAGCAGTTAACAAGGTGTGGGAGTTTGGAGAAGAGAGGCAGTGAAGATGTTTATTACCTTAATGTTCACTGATTGAACTGACACGTATAGTCTCTTAAAAAGGGAGGTAACTTGATTCTCATTTGGACGTTTCTGGATTTAAAAAGTAGCGTTGAAAGCACGGTCGTGGAAAGGCTGGAATCTTTAAGTGTTACCCATTAAAAATGATATTTCATTTGCTCAGACACTGCAGTGGAACCTCCTAGAGCCCTGTCCCGCTTTATTTATTTTCAGCTCAAGATTATGTACAAAGTACTAAATCACTTTCCGTGTTTGCTCGGTCCAGCCCGTCTACTTCTGAGCAATACATCTGAGCATTACATCCTGTTAAATCATCCAACGAGTCTGAATGTCAAATTATGGAGACGAGAAATCGGTAAAAGAACATTTTTTTTTTGACGTGATTTTGATTTTTAAAAAACTACATAAAACTTTCAAAAGTGCACGAAGGAGTGAAAGAAGAGAAGAAAAGAAAAAAAAGCCAGATTACTTCTCTCCTTTGGTTCTAAGCATGACCAATTTATAACCGGCCAATTCATAATACAATACTTACACCTGCTAACCTTTTAATTCTATAATGAATACAAATTTAATGTAATGTGGAAAAATACAGTATTAAAGTCAAAACAGAAAAAAAACTGCATCTACATCAAAGCTATTGGAGTGCAGTAAATAGATTAAACCTAATTGGTTACTGTACTGCGACCATTCATCAGGAGCCACTGTGGAAAACCCCTGTCCTGTTCCACATGCTGTATGCTGCATTAGTGCTGCAATGGCATCTATTCTGTCTTCGATGTGTGAGGAACTGAAAAGGTCTAACCACAACAAGTAGGTCACAATCAACCCATCATCCCTTTTCTGTTTGCCACTGAGCCGCACAGATATCTATAGATCTATACATCCTCTCCTTTAATGAAATGTGTGAGTGGATGTTAGAGATGTGTGCTCGAGGATCACACTTAGAAGGCTCACTAAATGTACTCACGTTAAATTGGATTTGTGCAGCCTTTTAGTTCATTTAATATACACACATTGATGAAATAAGCTATTCTCAAGTTCATACATGTAAACTAATCTGTGTTGAAGTGATATATTTTCCGTGTTTGGTTAATTAGGGCTAGACGATGAATGCAAAGATTTAAATCAGCTCAGTCTCAGTGAACTGAATAACGACCGCCTATGTGTAATGAAGACACAAATGACATGCTCAGAACACACAGTTCCAATCAGCCGAGGAGTAAAAAAAAAAAAAAAACACCCAGAAAGTGCCTCTGACATTATACCGAATCAATTCCTCTACATAAAACTATTAAAAAAAGAATATGTTCGAATGCACGGGGGGGCATCGGCGAAGTGCTGCAAAGGCCATGTTAATGAGTCATCAAGGCATGCAAACTCAATTTGCTCCCTGAGTGAGGAACATCAGTCGCTGGCAGGCATAAAGATGAGACTTTTAAAGTTGCAACAGCTCTTTCTTGCTGCACAACTCCCCCTTCGCCGCTCGAGCCCCAGTAGCCGAGAAGCCTTGGCCTCCCACTTCACTGAGCACTAACTGAGCATTGTGCTTCAAAGCCGTTGGAAATAACGGAGAAGAAAAGGGAGGATATTTTCCGCTCCTATGTTATGTAACTGCGCGACGGTCACAGATGCTCATGTATGTCTTTAAATTCATGTGTGTGATTTCCTCTGTGAAATCTGTGGCGTTTCGTTTTTCACTTCCCTGACACAGATCATTTGAAATAAGATCCAGGTGCATTTCCTTTTTGAGTGTCAGATCTACTTCCTTTTATCAGAACTAAAGTCTGTTCGAACAATATTCACCATATATTTTCTAAAGGCCACACCCTAACCTGCTACTTACACTATTGTACAGGAAATAGGACTGTTTCCTCAGTGACATCATTTCCCAGGGGTTTTAAATACTGCTTTAAGTCCAACATAGAGCAACACGATATTTCCTTGAACAGATGAAGTAGGCCAGACCAGCACAGGCTAATGAATACAGACGTGGCACAGAGGTTAGCTAACATGCTCCGAAGAGACATAAACTGCTGAGGCAACGCTCTCGCAGGCAAAAAACATGAGCAACCCCCAGCCTAGATATGCAGATATAAAATACATCCACACACTCAGCGGAATCAAAACACACACACACACACACACACACACACACACACACACACAGACACAGGAAGAAGGAGAGGCAAACGCCGTATACAAATACACAAACGATCCTTGACGGTATCTCTAGAGGACCTGAAGCAGAGACTAGACAAGACAGCTGGATTCAGCAGCGTCTTAATCAAACGATACAAGAGACGTAACAGATGAGAAAAACTCTGAGTCGGAGGGGGGGGGGGCGGGGCGGGAAAGTGGGGAGCAAGGAGGAGCCGGGGGGGGTGGGGAGGTGGGAAAGGGGGGGCACACTGAGGAGTGAAATACAAGGTGATGAGCCCCACCGGCACTAAAGCACCGAGCTGGAGAGCAGGTGAGGTTCAGCACGTAACCCCTTGAAAACGCTGGCCCAGCTGTTGCCCTGATGGCTCCCGCCCCTGCACCCGGTAACCGTGGAGTTCACAAGGGTGATCAGAGCCGGGTGGAGCAGTTTGAACGGTGGAGGCTTGGGTAGCACTGCAGGGCATACACATATTTCTTGTGCTACGATTTCATACACTCTTACTTCAATAGAAAACCCATTTGCTGACCTGGAAACCCATACATATGGATGGAGATGTAAAGTGTTGAGGTGGAGATGAAAGGGAGGGGGGGGGGGCTAAATGAACCCAATTTTCTTTTACATTAAAGAAGGAACTTTGATTTCATGTTTCTATATATATGAATGTGTGCATGTCCTGTGAAGCATCAAGCGCTTGACTGACACGTTCCAGCCTTTCCTTGGAACTCACCAGCGTGTTTCACCGGACCACTTGACTCCAATAAGTCAAGCTAATAAACCACAGGAATGCGGCAGTAGGAAAAGGCAAGTAAACACCATAAATGGGTGGAAAAGTCTGGTATGACCATGAAAACCAGCTAACCACTGCTCAAAATTGGTTTGAACGGCCTGTGAGGAAAGCTAAATACGTTTGGTGACAATGCTACCCTCCATACATAATGTTTGAATGTGTTATATATGCTCTACAGTAGAAGGATGCCTCTGTTGTGTGAATATGTCAAATCAGTTTATCTTGTCTCTTTCCTCTGCTGTACCCAGGCTGCGACCACAGATTCAAACAGTGTAATCCAGAGTAAACTGATTCTGAATGGTGCATTCTTGCCTTGCACGCTCCGACGCCTCAGTACATTCAGAGTGAGCCAGCTCTGCCCCTTACTGAGTCCTACTTGACAGAGATGTCCCGGCCACAGACAGCTCCCACAATGGGGCCAGTGTGTGCGGTAGTCGACATTCCCTCGCTGAGCCTGAGCGACGGCCGGGTCGATGGCTCAGGTCTGGAAGCGGTGGCGGCATCTGTTTGGTTGGGGCCCGCCGTGGACACACGTTACAGGATAAATTAATCCACTCACTGTCTCTTCACACGTGGCTAGACATGGGGCCTTATCGTAGGTATAAACTACACGAGGCTCACCCTGCAGTTCTTCTTTCACATTTTATATGGTTCGTGAAAGATGGAGAGCCAAAGGAGGCAAAGAAGTACCACGTGTAGATAAACATTGACAAGATAATGTAGCCGGAAGCGATCTGGCAAACACACAAGAGCAAAAAGACAGAGAGTAATTGAGGTGAAGTGGTCAATGGTCTGTGCCATTAAAAGACAATTCTACTTATCTAGATGTGGGTTAGGGTTAGGGTTAGGGTTACGCTTTTCTAGATGTGGGTATTGTGGCTGGGTGATATATATAGATATTATATCGATATCATCATATGAGACTAGATATCGTGTTATATTTTGGATATCATAATATATCGTTATATGGGATAAGAGTTCTAATTATTTGCCTTTACCCACATGGTCATTATATCCACATTACTGATAATTATTTGTCAAAAATCTCATTGGGTAAATATATTTGTGAATGAATCAATATCGAATCTATATTGAAGTATTTTGTCAAAAATATTGTGATATTAAATTTTGTCCATATCGCTCAGCCCTATGTGGTTTATGCAAATACTTGTTTTAGGGTCTACTGGATGGAAGTGATTGTAACCTGATCCTACAATTGCCCCTGCCAAAGGGTCAATTGAAAGAGTGGCATACAAGTGATCTAAGAAAGGGGTGTTGCACTACACTTTATCACCTACTTCTTTCTGCTGGTGCTGCGCAATGTGAAACGTCTCATCCAGTTGGCACCATTGAAAGGCCAAAATAACATATGCAGGAGATTAGTGTGATAACTGTGGTCTCTGCAACTCTTCCCATCCCCTCAGTCCTCATTTCCTCCTTGCTGCTCTTTACTTAGCGCAGTCCTCACGCCATCCATCATGTAACCCCCCCCCCCCCCCCCCCCCTCCTCTTCGCCCCCTCTGCATCGCCCCTGCCCTCCCTCCACCCCTCTGTTGGCATGCCTCTGGGATCGATCAGGTCCTCATCGCTCAGCCCAGCTGTCACTCTCACCCTTCGCTCCCTCCGATGTCACACCATCAGACTGGCGCATGTCATTGCCTCTGCAGGAGCCGTGGCTTCGTGCCCGAGGTGACTGACAGCTGCAGAGAGGGCGGAGCCAGACAGACTGAGCAACTCGACCCCGTGCTCACCTCTCATTAATGCTGCTGGGTGATTGGTAGGTTGGCACGCTGCCTGTCACTCAAATCATTCAGGATTCAGGCCGGATAATCGAATCACTGGACTGAATGTGTAGGCCAGCCAGGTGATCCTAATTTGAATCCAAGTGCTGATTGATAGATTGGTTAATTTCACATGACAATTCCATTTTAAGTTCAGCAGAAATAACTGGAACATGACCAGTAGCGTGCAAAGAATCCACTAAGCAGGTTGAAGTTTTTGCAAAATTGCAATTTGTGATCAAGCCAATCGATATCCTGTACAAAGTGCTTCAGTATGATTGTTTCTCTATCATGAAACAAATGAGACGATATAAACACGATCCCTTCAGGTATGTAATGAATGCATAACACTGCTCATTAATCACATCAATCTGGAGCTGCAGAGGTGGGATGACACTAACTAAGTTAAATCCTCCAAACCATAAATCAGTCTCTTTGCAGCAGGTTTATTCTGCAAGTCAACACAAAGGTGTGATTAAGCTGTAATAATGTCAGTTTTATGGCTCTGAATCTTTATGAGGCCACTCATCTAACTAAAATGGAAGGAGTCACTTTCTGTAGTCTGTATGTATGTCCTTTGATTTTCTTGACAACTGCTCATTCAATGGACTTCACATCTGGCAGGTGTACTGCTAAGGACCCAAGGAAGTGTAGTGTTGAGTATGACCTCTCAAGATCTTTTGTTCTTGAAAATAGCCTGCTCACAAATTGCTAGCTGTTAGCAATAATAGCAGCCAGCTAATTATCTCATGTTTGCTATTAAGTTGAATGCTATTATAGCTTGTAATGCCCATCTGTTATTGCTCCCTGTGCATCACCATTCAATGGCACTGATTCTGCTGAATTTGGAAATATAAAACTTGGTGGAAAAACAGCTTCAAAAGTGCTTTTGTTCTTCTGGTCCCAATTAGCTATCTGTTAGCAATGACAGGGTATAAAATAAAAAGTATGAAAGATTAATAAAACTTATTTTCTGATCAAAATTCATTCTTTTTGAATCATTTTATAAACTCTAAATGTATCTCTCTTTATTTATTCACTTATTTGTATTTATTGTGTTAATGAATAACTATTCTTTATAGTCTTGGCAGTCCAGCACTTTCATCCTCTATTGTGGAAAGTGGACGGTGGCGAGCGTGACATCAGAGTTTAACCACGGACTGTGATATCTAATCTTTGTCGCAGACCACCTTTGCTGAACCTGGAGGCGGTGTATGAAGTTGAAATTCTGAATAATTAGTATGGCTGTCTGGGGAGTGTTAAAACATGAAATGTTCCACTCACTGCATTTAAGCAATTTTAGGTGTGATTTGTTGTTGGGTTGAGTGGTTCTCGAGAAACCACCTGCGAGCCGCATTACTGAAGGCCAAGCAATCAGCCTGTTCCCAACAGCCACATTTTCAACAGGCACTGCACAAGTGAAAATGAATGCACTAATGCTAATGTAGGTGCTTTGCATGAAACCAGAATCAGCGGGAGGCTTGCGAAAAACCGATTCTGCCTAATGTACAACATTGAGAGAGTCATGTTATTCAGTCTAAATCTGCAGAACGTGTAAGACGGTGAATTGGGTTAGGCATGCGTTGAGCTAGTCGATCAGTGAGCTAGTGAGTTGTTACACAGTCAGTCAGTCAGTCTGTGACAACCTGCCGGCTAGAGTCTGGCTCAGTGCCATGCCTCTGTCAGCAGTTTGGTGGTGGAGTGAGGCAGAGGAGAACGAGGAGGAGGAGGGAGGTGAAGGAGGAGTGAAATGGGGAACCGGAGGAGGCAATGAATGGAGAAGGGAGGGGCTGTGGCAGGAGACGGGCAGCTCGCTAACAGCCTCTTTGCGTCTATTAGGGCTCTAATATCAGGATAAGAGACACTACAGGATGAGGCACAGGTCTAGTTCTCTCCTAGGCCTGTATCTGCCTGCTACACACAAACATACATGCACAAAGGCACAACACTGAACAGAGGACAAACTAACCCCTGTCTCTGTCAATAGCTCATAAAGCTTAACCTCAGCAAGCCAGTTGTCTGCTTTTGGCTTGCTGTGCTGGATACTTAGCTGAAGCTTAGAGGGACTTGAGAAGGCACTGTAGCGCTGCCCCAGTAAACAACTGTGGAGGCCTCAGTCCCAGATCAACAAGCGAACTCAATAACAAGCAACAAGCGTGCAGTGTGTCGGGGACCCATCTGGACACTGGTCGACTGAAAGCTGCACTTGTTTTTTTTTTATGCCATGAATTCCACCTTTGTTTTTGAGCCAATTTTGAATAATTACAAAAGCAAGGGATTTAATCAGGGACAAGCTGTCTGAAGCAACGTATGCGCGTGTTTTTCGTGTTTGTGTATGCTGATGAGGGCCTCACATCAAAGTGAATCGCAATATCACAGATGAGCAGCGATGGCAACATCTGAAGCTCCAGTTCACTGTTAATATGGCGCACACAAGGACACACTACTGCATTTCATGCACATGCATGCACACTCGCAAACGTACACAGCCATGCACAGACCCAATGTTTATGAGTAAAGAGAAACGCTGTCGGCATGCAGCGATAAGAGCAGAACCATCTGTCTCTTTATTACACATAGCCTGAATGTGTGAACTATGCTGTGTGGTTAATGGGCTCATACAATGTCCTATTGTCTGCCTATATTGGCTAAATAAAATCCATTGAGGTGTGTGACAGTCCATCCATCTGTCACAACGTGTTTCCAATACTACTGATCAACTTTTTGAAACTATGTGAAAACATTTGATTAACTGTAAGTAGCACGCAACACACTAATTTCATCAGATGCGGATTCAAATTTCACAAATAACTAAAGAAACAATCATCTCATTGCTGCATTCTGGCATTTATGAAATTACTCTGATTAGACTACTGGAGAGCTAGAGGGTGTATTTAATTGCTGGACTGACCAGGCAAATAAATGGTGTGCATTACATTAGCTTCCCCAAAATCTCAGATCCAGATATCTATTAATGACAAAATGTTGGGCAATTATACATTTAACCACTGCAGTCTATAATTTAAATTTACATGGACTGGACCAAGGAGGAACTGCGAATGCAGATAAAAACTTCCAAAAACTACTACTAATTAATCTCTACTCTGCCATTAATTAGAAATGCTTCTGCATTCCTGCCAAGAACATGAATATGATGTACTGTACAGTATAATGGAAAATGAGAGAATTACATTTTAAGTTCAGTGCTGTTGCTTCTGATTAGGGCTGGAACTAACTGGTACTTTTACATTTACTATTTATCAATCTGTCAAATATTTTTTATGATTTATACATCTAGTCTACAAACTCATTCCATGATGGTGTAATAGATGCATTGATTCATTATTTTTTTCCTTTTACTAAACTGTTTTAACTGTAGCTTTGAGTTTATTGGCAGTGTTAAGTTTATGAGTGCAAAGGAGTGTGTTTCTGTCAATACTTGCATCTCGATTTAACTGTATTTGGATATTTTCTTTGGATATGGAGAAACCTGGTTCTTCATGTCCCTTCATACATGAATCTAACAGTGCTCAGGTTTCTGACATCTGCATGCAGGTAGTCAGCTACCTTCCTAGTTTCCCAATAAAAAAACAGAGCAACAGTAAAGTTTGTTTTCTGCATCACTAGTCTCAGACTTTCTTTTCAGCATGTATATCATCACATTATTTTCTGTTTGGTAACTGAAACACTACCATATAAGTTCACTTGACATAAGGTTTACAGTACATTCCACAGTATCTGTTTGCACTGTGAATGCACTGATGTTGAGGCAAAGTCTTTTTGGTGTTCAGTGTTGGCAGACATAAGCAACTTTGTAAAATTCTGTTACCTGAGCGATTCGGCCATGCGCCGCAGGTCTTCATTCTGCTGCTTGAGCCGTTCTAGCTTGGCCAAGATCTTGGAGAGCTCCCTGCTGGACCGTTCTGGGTGCTCGCTGTCCCTCACCAAGTGACCGCCAATGTAGAAGAGCAGCGTGCCCCAGGCCAACAGCACCAGGGTAATCCAACGCCATGAACCTGCCCAGGGCCGCATGGTTCAACCACACCCACCCCCAAAAATGCCTTTTGGTGTGCCTGTACACCCACCGACCCACCGGCCTGCCTGCCGGATGTGCGCACACACTCTCTGCCCTGTCACCACAAGTGCCACAGTGCCAACCTTGGCATCGGCATCTTTACAGGGATGGTATACAGTGAAGACGAAAGGGTGATGCGTGTGTTTCTGGTTCTGGAGTGTATAAGAAAAAGTGGGTGGGGGGCGTTATCCAACGATCGACCACCTTTCTCCTGTGTGTGCTAAAGCATGGCTTGCACGCTCAGATGTCTGTCTTCTAAAGGCCTGACTGGTGTCCTGTCCTCTCCACCCAGCTCCGTGTTGGCAAGATTATCCCAAACTGCCTCAGTGATTTCTTCCAGTCCCACAGGATTCTTCTTTTATTGGAGTTGTGTCCTGCAGAAACAAAGAAAGACAAGACAGTTAGTTCATCTTTTCTAAAAAGTGTTGTCATGAAACTACTTTAAGTGCTTGTTGATCAGAGACAAATTAAAACAACTGAAGAGCAAGGCCAATAATCCACTTGGCAGACCACTAGTCACGTCTCATACAGGCCCATACGGAAACGGAGCACTGGGCGGACAGACCGACGGATACAGCCAAGATGCTGCTGACTAGTCCCGACATAACCCTGTCTCAGCAGACTCCAGGATTGATCATCATGACAGTGCAATTTGCATTTACATAGTGATGTGCCGTCCCTGAGCTATGCTGCAATGCTGTTGAGGCAGGACAGGGATGTTCCACTTTCTACGTCCTGCCTGCTTGCACATTACCAAACACACACGCTAGTCTCAAAAGCTTTCACACACAAATACACAGTACAAACCCCCACATTAACAACTGAATACAGCTTTTTTTTCTCACAATTGCACACCACATCCTGTACCACAACCCACTTCTAGCATCTCCTCTCTCATTTTTAGTTAAAGCACCTCTAGGCATGACAGTTAATGGATTTGTTTGGAGTTAGCTAAACAAAAATCACACAAACGTTCTTCTCAATCGTTTTTCCTCCTTCCCGAGCACCCGCTGCCATCCCCGTAGCCCCCCGTGACAGAATGCAACATTGTCAAGGTGATGTGGTGAGCTCAATGGAGCAGAGGGAACGAAAAATCCCTGGATCATCACTTCCCTTCATCCCAAAGCAGCGGGGGAGAGGGAGATGGACTCGTGCCGGGTTTATAAAGCAACCTTCGCTGTCAACTCCCCCCCCAACAAAGCCCTGCCACGCAAACTTAGACTAGTCGTGTGATGGGATGAAGACTGGCAGGTGGTTGCGTGTGTGCGTGCAATATTTAAGTGTGTGTGCATGCACGCCGTCATCTCTGAGTGTATACCACAGCGTGCTGGAATAATGCCAAGCATCTGAGACTTGATGTGAGTGGTGTTGGTGGGGTTGATTGACACGTCGCAGTGTCTCTGGTGTTTTTGCCTGTGAGCGTTTGAGACAGAGGAAAGCGTTCCTGCTGGGGTTCGCCTGGCAGCACGGAAGTAGGTTAACAGTAGCTCATCATGTTTACCGTGGCAGCATAGTTGATATGTAGGACATAAATGGTGCCATGCTGTAATACCACAGAGACTGTTCATGCTCGGCTGCTGCAAACTGCCCAGAATGCAGCAGCTGAGGTCGTGGAAACAATGAGGTGCAAACTATCCTCCTTCATTTCTTATTGAATGACGCAGGATTATTGAAATCCGTGCAGACGGTAATTCTTTGCTGGTACTGTTGCCACTAACCTAGGCTGACACGGTGGTAGCTCCTCTTTATGCATGCAGGACAAGGATGTGCTGAGCTGTGTTTTATTATGGAAAATAAGAGCTGCGAGAGGGTAGCACTCCACTAGCTAATGCACGGCTGGGACTTTACTAAAAGGCAGGCTGCAAAAACCCTTGTCACTGTGTTTGAGGGGGCTATAATGAAGTTTGTGCTCAGTAGACTAAAACTGATAAATATAAAACAGTTGGATGAGACACGCAAGCACTGCCAATAGGATATGGAAAATGTTGAAATAACACTCCTACCTAAAGATGCTCTACTGTACTTATACTTGAAAGTCAATTTATAATGCTAATATATTATTGGTATAATAATAATAACACTTTGGGCAAATTAACATGGCCTTGTAAATATTGGCCAACTTCTGACAGCAATATTGGACAAGATATTAGAAGTATAAGCTAAAATTTGTTTTTACATCTGATTATAACACAGAAAGAGCAAATCAGTTTTACTTTAAAGGGCAATCCACTGATTTTTCACAAAAAGGTCAGTTTATTTTCGTCACGGTGAGTGCTCTTTAGCCTGTGAAAACAGTTGTATAATACTTTCTGTGGCTCTGGAGGGAGTTTTAAAGTCTAAAAAAAAACAAAAAACCCTGAGGATGTCATCAGGATTATCTGGAGTTAAGCTTGAGATGTAAAATATTTAACGGAAAACCTGCGAAAACGGAGGGCATAAAATTTCAAAGACAAGATCATTTAACAGATGGGCAAGGTGTAATGAAACACTCTACTGAATGGCATTATGGGAATGGTAGGATTCTGTTTTTTAAGCTTCACTAGGCAGGACATTTCAGCCTCTCTGCTGTTTCGATTTTGACAATTGCTTTTTTTTTTTTTTTTTTAAGTCTGTCTCTTGCAAATCCTCCCACTTTATGGAAATGCATGATTAAATTGATAGAATATGACTTTAAAGGCTTTAATAAACAATGCTAGAAACATTTTACAAGGTCAAAAGAAGAACCCCAGCATAATCAGATAGAAAATGACAGAGCACAATGAAAAGCACATCTGTCAGTAAAAAGGTTCCGATTTCTGGAAATGGCAATGGACTCTAACCTGGCCTTACAAGAATTTGTGAAATTATAACAAAGTCAAGCCCCATTAGAAGCAAAAGCAAATTAAGCTTCATGTTTTTTTTTTTTTAAAGATTTTGTTGGCATAGACGCCTTTATTAATCAGTAGATGGACAGGAAACATGGGAGAGAGAGGGGGGTGTGACATGCAGCAAAGGACCTCCGATCGGGATTCGAACCGGGGTCGGCTGCGTATATGGTATGCGCTCTAACCACTCGACCACCTGCGTGCCCAGCTTCATGTTTGAGTCTAGGTTGTAGAACAGTGTGAGCTTATCTAGTAGTCACGTTACTGGGAGCACACAGTTTATAGAGTTTAAAGAGCAGAACCTGGGATCAACTGCTTGTAATTAAATCATGAAAGCTCTCAATAATCATTATAAAAAGATATGTGCTCTACCTCAAAAGGTACCAAGCATAGAGGATTATTAGTTAAATCTCTTTTAAAAATGAAAACCATCTCTACTAACTGCACATAATGACAATTATCAAATCTAGTGAATGGTGTCAGGAAATGAGGGAAGAAGGTTTCACGGTTCCTTTTCAACATGCCTTTCAGCTTAGCCTTGGCTTTGATGAAATGGCAAAGGAGAAGAGAAACACATTCACGCCACCTCTTGATAGTTTCAGATCACTTATTACTAGTAGAATAAGGAGACATTTACTAAATCCTGTGTCAGCAGAAAGTGGCCTGATTAAAGAGAAATGACACTCTGCTACAATTTATTCCACCGATGAAGATCTGACGGCGTAATCTTTTCCAAACCTCTCACGTCTTCCCTCGAGTCGCCACCAACCGGGGGGCTACATAAATAATGGAAATTATAATAATGTCAGTCAAATAAATAAATAAAGGCCCTTTGTGGCACAATCATTTTAAAGTTGGACTGTGTGGCGGATATGCTGACTGTGGGATTTTAGACAAAACCATATAACATTGGTTCCCTTTTTTTTCTCTCCACTTTCTTCCCACCAAGCCCCTCCTCCCTCATCCTCTAAGTAAAATGATTGTGAGGTCTTAGCTTCTCTGGACAAAAGAAATGCGTCCTTTTCAATGTGCAGTCCTCCTACTGTATACAGTAAATAGAAGGATCATGTGGGCCTATGCTGTGTTCATAAATAGAACCTCTTTTGTGCGCCGCCTACACGCGCTCCCCAAATCCTCGACATTGTGGTTCAAACATCGTCGCTCTCCCACAATGCCCTTCACCTTGCTTCACGGCAACCGAGGGGGACCTGCTCGGCCGGTAAAGCCGTGATGTTGTGCGTGTGGAACTGCGGGGCGAACTGTCACTGCTGTCACAAAATACCCCAGCGCCGCGGCAACATGCAGGAGCCCCCAGGGGTCAGCAGAGATGACCTGTTTTCAGCCCTGCTAGTGAGTCTTCAACGTGACTCAGGCCGTAGCAGAGGTCATCTATCAGCAGGCTCCGGTCTCCAGGCAATAAGCACCGTGATGAAGTCCACCGCTGAATTATGCATGGAGCTCGGATAAGGGGCGGCTTCTATTACACCAATACGACCACTCCAGGCTGGGGGACAACTGGAAGGGAGCGTCATCTATACTGCATATATCTGTCGCCTCTCATCTGCGTTGGTGCAGGAGAGTGTTTTAAGCCCCGTTTCCACCAAAAGCTCCAGGTGCTTTAGAACCAGAGGAACTAATCACAGGAACCACAAGTTCCCGTTGTGTGTTTCCACAGACTCAGAGGTACCAGGTAGGTCATGCAAATTAGATTGATAAGGAATTAAAAAATGACAGCAGTGTTTAAAAAGCAGTATTCACACATGATGAAAAAGCATCAGAGATCTGTCCTGTTGTTCTCTGAATTTACTGCGACACTGGTTTGGATGTAATGAATGAATGAAGAGGAGAAATGCAGAGGAGGAAAATTAAACTGAAACTAAGCATCTGTCTCCACAGTAAATCATCTGTTGAGTGTTTGATGGTTATTTATTTCCGCTTTAGGATGTAACTGCCATGAAACAATCAGAAAAATAACATTTTATTTCTCTCATTCAGAAGCTTTGTTCTCGCTACCGCTGCTCCCTCTCTTCACTCATTCTCTAGTTCAGCCGTGAATGTTCGGTGGCTCCCGTGGTCTGGTCTGCCTGCCAGCTCTCATTTGTGGGGGTCCACGGAGCCTTGCACAAGCCTCCCGCAGATAGCATCCAGGCTAACAGGCTAACCTGGCGCCCAGCCCTCATAACTGAGCCCGGTTTGGGGTCAGCTGACCGGGAATTGGTGCTGATAATCGGTAATTAGAAACTGTGTTAATATTTCGTCTCAGTTATATTGAATGTAACCTGTGAGGAAGCAGTTTTCCACCAATCATACAATAAAAAAGCGCGTGCAGCCAGACATCATTCCTAAATCCCTCGTCTAAGGGTACAAGGGTACTCAGCTGTGGGCCAACTTTGTTTCCCGCCACAAGACAATATGACATACCTTGATTTTCACAAAAAAAATAGCCCTTATACCAATACCTCATACGACCACATACTGTGCTGTTGAGCCACCCTAAAATCACTGCAGGGGAAATTCCTTCAACGCGACAGCCCTAGTTGCTACGGGCAACCCTGAGGGGGATATTCAGCAAGATCTGGTACATGTTATGGCATGTAGTGTGGTGACAGAGATACAATGGATAAAAAAACAGACAGGTGGGATGAGACTAAATGCATAGCAGCACTGAAAGGACGTTGATGGGAAAATGAAAGTAGAAAAGCTGTTGACACATCTGCAGCTGTGATGCAGAAATATCTGTCTGACAAGGGAAGCCAAATGTGACTGACAACTGGGCAGCAGCTGCATTAAACATCTGATAAAAGAAATTTGGAGTGTGACCAGCCTGATCCGAGATGTCTGATTCTCAATATCAGTTTGTGAGACCACAGAAGGGGGGAAGCTTGCAGGTGTTTGGTTTCTCGAAATGCAGCAAAAGAAAAAAACTGACTGTACCTCTGGTGGCAATTATTAACCATTATTTATCCAGGGATTGTTTGCTGAGCAAGTTGTTCTTCAGAAACAAACTACTTTATAGCCATAAAGCTACACTCATTTCCATCTGATAGCTTGGCCGGTGCAGCCACAGTCTGCTACAAATGGCCACTGAGCAGCTTTTCTAGCTATTTTCTCAGCTAGGGCTCGAGTTTCAATCCGGCTACCCTTCAGCCTCCGTCCTTGTTTCCGAGGGATGGATGACTCTGGTGTCGGGTACACGGGCGTGACACATTTCAAACAAAAGGAGCAGGACCGAAGACACTTACTGCTGGATACAACAAGGATGTAAAAAGAGAAAAAGAATCAGGGGAAGGCACTAAAAAATGGATTATAATGTTTTAATGCAAAAAGTAGCAGCAGCAGGGGTAAAACCACATAAATGTTGCAAGAGGAAAGGTTGTAACTTGAAATGTTTGCTCCCCTGCTTCCTGCCATTTGCAACAAATGCCTTCACGATTACATTTAGAATATGACTCCCTGATTTTTTTTTTTTTTTTCATCAATACAGTATGAATATCAGCAAACCGTCTGACTCACTCAGCAGCAGTAAAGTGCTCCCACTCCCAGTGCTCCTTTTTTTTTTTTTTTTTTTTTGCTTCTCTGCTGGCGTACAGCCGAGATGCGGAGACACCCTTTAGCTTTTTGGGGCGCCCCAGTGTTTTATATGCATGCGGTTGCTTGTGAGTGGGTGTGTGGGAGTCACCTGGCTCGGTCGGGTACGGCTGACTGCACACACACACACACACACACACACACACACACAAACACACACATACACACACACACACCTACACACATATAAGAGTGTGGTGAATATTTCATGAGCTGCTGTTTACTTCACAACATTTCGAAGCTGAATGTGCAGGAGTCCATTAACTTAGGCTAAATTGCAGAGAGAAAGCCTGGCGAGGGGCACAAGCGGTGGGAAAGGGAAGAAAACAGATTGATGGCTAGCCAGGAGAGTAAAGGGCATGACGCCTGCAGCTAATACTGAATACACTGAGGTCATGTCCTCACTAATGTTTCTGGAAATTTTGAGGGAATTTTATACTTTTATACTATAATTAAAGAAAACTTAAATAGGTGGTTTTTAAAGGCTGGTTCTCAATTCTTTTCCTCTAATGTGACTTTTTTTTTTTTTTTTTTTGGGTAAAACAAATGTGTTGAAAATAAAATGAAGGGATTTAGTATTTCTTCACCAGAATGATATTCCCTGGCAGTGTGGAGTTTCATGTAGTCAAATCATGTAGTGGGATCAAGAAAATATAACTGAACAGTTGCATTAATTACTATAGCGTGAAGATGTAGTCATTCTAAAATCCAGCATATGGTCTCCCACATGAACAAGCTGCATTTATAACTAATCTATCCTGATCTATACATGAGAAGAAAAAAACATTAGTTAACAATACATAAGCCAATATTCTCTGTATTTTTAATATTTCTAGAATATGAATAAACAGTATGAAAAGATGTACAGCTAAACAATAACCTTCAGCATTAAACATGTCAGTATCAGTAAAGCTAACAGTACATTTTCAACAGAAAACATTATCAAAATTGACATCAAACTCGCTCAAACATCCGTCACGCACCAATAAAACACTTACTGCTGCAGTTTATACTGCAGTTTTTACAATTTTGTGTATCTGCCAACATACACGGAGGTAATCAAGAAGGCTGCGTTACCAACCGGCAAAGCAGGCAGCTGGCCCGGAACCCCAGACACAGAGGGCCCCTGAGGCCGCAGGTTCGGTGCGTGTCAGTGGGTTGTGTAATTCTATTAACTGCAAGTTACATTTGAGAAATCAGCTCAAGTTGGTCTTATATTATTCTCTTATCTTGTGGACCCTATGCCAAAATCCAATAATAAGGTCTGTTGAATTTAAGTAATATTGTTTTCATATCATGAATATTCCTTAACTGTGTTCAAACCACCATGAATGACACAAATGAAGTATTACCCCTGAAGGAGTACTGGTTGCACAACTGAACAGGAACATGAAGGTGTCAGAGTGAAAAGACATAACAGAAGAAGAGTACAGGTGGTGGTGGGGGAGAGTATCAGTAGGTGAATGAGCCACTTAACAGGTTAATTCGGCCATGCAAATAAAGATATATTCATGTCGATATTTGCCAGTAGTGTGACAGTGTACAGGCTGTACTCAGTAGAGACATCATATAATTTGTTCAAGGTTACCACAGAATTTAAAAACCCAATTTTTTTCGTCAGCCCTTCTCAAAGAGAGTCCCTGTACTTAAGGAGCGACACACTTCCACCGTCAAGCAGTGACTGTGTGAGCGCCGCCTCATCTCGAGCACTGAAGGCTGCCCACCTCATCGCAACTTTGGGATTAAGTCTCGCAGAAGTGGCTAAAGGTCTCAGAGAAGTTCTGGGAACGCAACCGCTGAGCCCCGCTGCAGCTTGGCATTCAGTATCAGAGCTAAGCACACAGCCTCTCCTTCAAGGTTATCTCTGTGGAGAATTCGCTGACAGCAGGATACACGTGCACGCCCGCTCACACGCGCGCGCACAGTGACACAAAGATAGGTACACCCCCCCCCACACACACACACACACACACGCGGATACAGAAACCGAAGCGCACACACCTCAGTGGCACAGCGGGAGGAGGTTGAAGGAGGTGCGGCGTGTTTGTGCTGGCTGTTTATGCAAACAACTTTTTAATTGAGATGGAGGGACATGTGATTAGCAGTAAAAAAGCACCAATCATCCCCCTGTTTTATTACTTTTTATGCCCCAAATAAAAATGTGGGCCTGGGCGGGGGCCCCACCTGCCAACCCAATCTGTCTCCTGACGAGTGAAGGTGGATCTCGGGGGCTCAGACGTGGTCAAGGACAGCATTGTAAATTCACCGTGTCAGTGAGGGTGATGAACTGGCTCTGCAAACGCTCTCTCTCTGTGTGTGTGTGTGTGTGTGTGTGTGTGTGTATGTGTGTGTGTGTGTGTGTGTGTGTTTGAGACAGAAGGGAAAAGAGCAAGAGTCAATGCCACTCAAGCAGCTGCATGTATCATGCCTTGGACAGAGAGGACATTAAGTGCAAGTGTGTTTTGTGCGTGTGAGAGTGTGAGTGAGTGTTTATTTGAGAACTAAAGGGTCTCTGCGAAGGAACTGTGGAACTAAGCATCATTACAAATTGATCATTTTCTTTATGCGCTGCAGCATTGAGAAATACAATACTCTGTGAGAAACACAAAAGGAGAAGCTCAAGGTCTGTGTTATCTATCTACCTTGAGCTATATTGCTGCTCAGCTTTTACACACACGCTCACGCAGACGCACACACACTGCCTGTCTATTCAACTCTCTGTTCCTCGTAATGAGTCCCAATGACGGCTGACCTTTCACGGCCTGGGGTGCCAGGGACAAGCTACAGAGGTGGGCGGGTGGGGGCCAGTAAAAGAGAGGGTAAAGGGGGCCTGTGGTGACCCCATACAGAGGGTGCCAACCTTCATTCAATCGCTTTAAAGTGGTCTAATGAGTGACTGAATACACAAGAGAGAAGAGGGAGAGAGCGAATAGGAAGGGATAATAGAAGAAAATCAGTGGCCGGAGAAGGGAGGAGAGGGGGGAGAGGGGGGAAGAATAAAGAGGACATTGGGAGATAGAACAGCTACTGTTACACTGCGCTAAATGGTGCGATTTTATCATCTGAATATGCAGTGATGCATAATGTGATACGCCTGAATCCACTGAATATGGATTTTGTTCAGATTACAATCAGACCTTTGAAACAACTTGGAAGTGGTCAGACTCACATTGTGATTACAATTATATGCAATTTGGCTGAGATCCACAATGAGAGCTCCATAAAAATAAAAAATAAAGTTGAAACTATTTGAGTTAATACACCCATAGCGTATATAATATGTGTTTTCTAGGTTAAGCAGATGCACGGCTGTGTAAGCCACTGAAACGCTCTTTGTGGTCAGATATCAAAAAAAAAAAAAAAAAAAAAAATGAAATGGCCTGAAGTGTAACCACAGTTGGGGTGACGGGGGCTGGCAGGAGAGCAAAGGGAGAAAATCAGAGATGACACCGCGGTGAGAACAGACAGAACAGAGAGAAGAATGTGTCTGAGGTGGAAGCCAGCAGTTAGGGGACACCAACCACAGAAGGGGACGGCGAGAGAGAGTAAAAAAAGAAAAGAAGCTCCCATCCCAATTTTCCAATAAAAGCCAAGATTGACGAGAACAGGGGTCTCGGCGGTCTCTCGTGCAATAAGTTACATTTCAGACACAATAAGCGGCGCGCACCTCCATCCCCCACCCCTCAACACTACCTCCCTCACTCATCTTCTGCGACAGAATTTACGGTCAGCAGTTAACTTCCATTATACCAAGGCTCAGGGCAAAAAGCAGCCCCCCCCCCCCTCCTCTTCTACCCACCCCTACCCACCACACTAGTCATAGTGCCCTCTCTCTCTCTCTCCGAGGCCAGGGCTTGAATGATAAAGCAATGACTGTGGAGGAGAAAAGATGGAGAGGAGAGCGAGAGCAGTGGCAAGGGAGTAGGAGGAGGAGGAGGAGGTGGAAGAGGAGGAGAAGAAGAAGAAGAAGAAGAAGCAGAAGCAGGGAAAAGTAAACAGTGCAAAACTGCCCAGACAGCAAGAACACAAAGAAAAAAATAGTCATAGAGAAAGACAGAGGGGAAAAATAAAAAAAAGGAGTGTGGTGGCAAAGGTGGGAGCAAGGGAGGTGGTAATCAGAAGAAAGATGGCGGTTGTAGACACAGAGACAGAAGGGGGGGGGGGGGGGGTAGTTGTTCCCTGAGGGGGCCTGAGTCCTGACTAATCCAGAGGAAGACTTCTATAAACAGCAGTAACATACACACACACACACACACACACACACACACACACATACACACAGCTCCCACCGATCCATGGCTCTCTGCTACATTACCTCCATTCTCCCCATCTTCAACCCTTAGCAGCACCTTTGCTCTGTGACCCCACATCAACGGTAACAAGTGACATATTTATTTGTCCTCCTGTTCAGCCCTCTTGGTGTTTTTCAAGAGACAAGAGACAGAAAAAAAAAAAAATCACAGGACAAAGTTGAGCGCGAGATACGGTAACTTCTGAAAAACGTCTTCAAACGAGAAACTAACGCCTTCCTCTTGACACCGAGCACCATTCCATATATTTTGCAATGTCAAGCATTTTTAAAGTAATTCTTGCATAAGCCACATCAAAACTTCTTGTCCTTGCATTAATGTTTGTTTTTTTTTTCCCAAGACATTGCTGCAGGTATTGAAATTTCCCTTGTGGTTCAGTGATATAAAAAAATAGAATAAAAAAAAAAAAAACACCTGTCACCTCCAAGCAAAGCAAGAAGACCCCTGACTCTCAGCTCTGGTCTTTTTCTGCATCTATGTCTTCTTCGCCCTCCACGTTATGCCTTTCTCTTTTTCGAGTCCCCCCCTACACCCACCCCACCCCCACCACATCCACCACATCCAGGTGCTTTCACTTTCCTCCCACACTCCGAAGACGCGCATGTGAGATGAAATGAGAAAGAAGTGGAAATTGCCCACAGGTGCGTGCGTTGGTCGGTCTTGCATTCGCCCTGTGATGAACTGGCCGACTGGCATGAATAAATGTAAAAGCGGACTACGGGATTAATAATTGACGAGTTGAGATGGGTGTTTTTTTGTGCCGTGCTCCTGCCTGACTGCATCTTTTTTGCCGGTGCGTTTGCTGCTGCTGTCCTCCTCTCAACTCCTCTTTGCCCCTCTCGCTTTTTTTTTCTCTCCGCTTCATTCATGGTCGCCGGCTTCCTTTTTGACTCCCGTTTTCATCTTCCTACCGTCTTCACAGATTTGTTTTTATTCGAGCTTGACATTTAAACCCAAACCCATCGGGGGGCCTGCCTAGAAAAAGACTTGGTGTGAGTTGGCGCTGCTGAATTTTTTTCCATTTAATTGCTTTGCTTTGGGTCAGAATTGTTTGAAAATGTTAAAGTACTCTTACCTCCGCTTAATGATGTGAAATTACCTAACCGTGTTGGGGATTCAAAGGGGTGGCTTTGATGTAACCGGGTTTAACTGCAGTTTAGATACAAATGGCTACGATTCGGGACGGCTTGTGCTCAATTTTCCGAGGTAAGTTCCCCCAATTTTTGCTCATAGCCTCCCCTCGCCCGCCTCTCTCTTTTCCCCTTATTCCTTCGCCCGCTCCTCTTTTGCCGTCCCTCCACCGCAGCAGCAGCCTGCATGCGTCACAACACAAGCCATATTGACAGAACTCCTCGTCCCCCGTCAGGTTGTGTTTTCTGCTTGGGGTCCGTGCTCGTTTGTTCGCCTGACTTCTCCTCCGTCTCTTCCACTCCGGCTTTACGTCTGGCACTGTGTGTGTGTGTGTGTGTGTCTGCTTAGCCCATCGGCTTCCGCTTGGATGCTCCTTCCACTCGATGTGACCTGTTTTGTAAGTCTTTTGTAGTTAATGTATAGATTGTGTAACAGTTGCATGTGGGGGTCGGGCGATGAATCGAATTTTATTTTCAATTACCGCTTTGGGCTTCCCGGTGATTGTGAAAACAAGATAATGGGGATAAAATGATTATTATAAGACGATTCCATTTCACAGTTATGCTCTGTTTTTTTTTTTCTTCTGTTATAAACCCCCTTTCCTTTACAGCGGTGCACTTTCGCCCCTTCTCTAAAAGCCTCCGACCTGTTTTCAGCGACTACAGAATCAGCAGTCTTTCAGCAGCTGCTGACCAGCGGCCGGCTAACCTGCTCTTCACCAGGCTGACTGACAGCAGAAATTTACTGAACCAAAATAGTTTTCATGTCGGCTCCACGGGAAGAAACCAGCAGTGTTTGTATTTATTGATTCATCGACTTTATTTCCCCCACTGCCTGCCGTAGAGAGCGAGGGGGGAATCTGCCTGCCTGTGGTGAAACAGACGAGCTCACAGACAAGGCCGGGAGCCTTAATCAATCAATGTGGACACCGTTAATAAGTTCAAAACACATACAGAGGGGTATTTTTGTGATTTTAACAGCTGTCTGTGCAGATTACGTTTCACTAAATGTGACAGAAATAGACTTGGAACGTAAAAGTAAAAAACGCAAGGGGGGGAGGGGGAGCGTTTTATGTGAGAAGCTTGGAGCCTGTGTGGATTGATACACGGGTCAATGACGTTTTTTGTGTTCATGTGGTTTAGTCGAATTTAAAAGGGATTAAAATTTGAAAATAAATGTATGAATAACTTGCACACATTCGTTTTTTGTGGACCCAGCATAAAATGTCTACTTTGAGTGAATATATTAGAGGATTATGGCAAAAACGTCTAAGTGGTGTAACCATAAAAACTTGCTTAAAACCCTAAATTCTCAATAAAACACCATATCAACTAGTTTGGCATGATCTTACATTATATAAAAGTAATGGAATACAATTGTTTTTAATCTGGAGAATCATGTAAATCAGAAAGTAGTTATTTGTATAAGTACACTTAAATGCACTGTAGGTGGATAAAATGTTTTAACATTTATCATTCTTTTGTGGTTACACCATTTGACATTTTCAGGAGCATTCAGTCTTACTCATTTCAGATGACATGAAACCAACAAAAATACAAACTGTACATTTGAACAAACCTGATGCTGCTTTTAAAAGATATATTTGAATTGTCACTGACTCACATTTAATAAAAATTGAAGCATTTATTGACCAATTTTTGCCTTAATGGAGCAGCCCAGCCTGCTTCTATGTGCTGACCTTCTTGTGTCAGAGGTATTTTTGTCTTGAGTTGCAGCGCCACAGCGACGCTTTGGCATGATTCCTCTTGACCGGTTCAACAAGAGTTTGTTCTAGTACTGTAGCAAAACAATCCTGTCAGCAGACTGAAGGGTTTCTGCTTTACTGGAGAGACTAATAACATTCACTACATTCAGCCTCGACTTGCTTGAATCGGATATACTATTGCTTCTAAGTTGTAATGAAACCGACAATTACAGGCTACAGTGCAAACATTCCCTCTGTGGCTTTTCATAACCAGAGGCTTTTTTAGTGTAGTCATTCGGGCTTGGCCCCCTAAATGGTTCAACTCTGCATTCCTCCAGAGGGCGATAAAAAAGACACATTGAAAAATAAATCCCTGTCTCACCTCTGGGGGATGAAGTTTCCTTAAATGCGATTAAAGGGAAAATACTGGCACACTGTCTTCCCTGACCCCTATTAACAGAGCCTGAGAAAACAGCCACCACATCTCTCCTTTCCACACACCCTGCCGCTAAGCAGGACCTGTTGCTCAAATCACATTAACAGCAGAGGAAAAAGAAAAAAAAGAAAAAAAGAAAAAAAAAAACTCAATCCACATCCGTGCCAAGCGGCGCTAACGCAGAGCTGATGCAATCTCACCTACAAACACAATCCCTCTTTTTACTACCCGCTTTCTCACATGAGAGGGGAAAAAAAAGAAGGGAAATAAAAATCACACGTTGCTGCAAATGGGAGTATTTCTTTCCAGTTCTTCTTAATATCCAGCGCAGGCACCGCCGAGGCCTTATTAGATGAAGCCAGTGCAAGAGTTTACACAACGTGACTTTATACAGGCTGAAAAGTGAAGGGAGAGGACTAAATACTTGAACTGCTGGCGGAACACAGAGATCCAACTGGGAGCAGCTGCAACCATGTTTTAATAACACACCACCAACACGGTTACCCCCCCCCCCCCCTCCCACCTCCTCATCCTCCTCATCCTCCTCCGGTTGAAAGGATCAGTCAAGAGACATCCCGCAAGGACAAAGACTCTGTCACTCTCCTTCGCCTCATTTCTAGGATGCCGCGTGTCACATGTACGTGTGGCACATCAAAACTGATAACGACATTACATGTATGTGCTGTTTGTGTCTCGGTTGTTTTACACATCTGCGCTGACACTCGTCTAGACAGAAAAGAGAAGTCCATCAATCTCTCTCTAGGGGAAGGGATTGTTGCTTATTCAGTTCCCTTGTGCAACGATTGGGCTTTCACCCCCGCCTTGCTTGCTTGAAGCTCCCTTTTCTTTTTTAGTGTGTGTGTGTGTAAGCAGCAGCCTCCGTGTGCACACAGCTGCCACGCGTCTGGTGAAAGTGGTGTGACTGACATTCATTGTTTTTGAGATTGAATATGCATCTTCTCCCTCCAGGTCTGACGTATGCCAAATGAAGGACATTCCCCCCCTGATTGATGGCATCTATTTATAATAGAGCTTTCTCGTAGACTTCCTCTGTATTTCTCTCAGTCTGCCAAGCTGACCTTTGACAAGCCCAGAGCTCGAATCGACCACTGGGTAAACAGAGCTGAACTGAATCCAGAGTTATTGGAAATCTCTTATAGTTGGCCCGGCTTTCCATTAAGGGGGTGAGAAAATTCACTCTTTCGCTGCAGGAATTATGCATGGATACCGGGACTGTGGGGAAGGGGAGGAGGAGGAGGAGGAAGAAGAAGAGGAGAGGTACTCCCGAGCACCAAGGTTAGATCACAAACACAATCAATAATGCACCGCCTATTGTGTTTTTGGCGCTGCAGTCAGCTCAGCTCAGTTCCATTCAAGTGAATCCACAGCGCGGGACCGGCCAGGCCCGGCGCTAAGTCAACAGAGCGGATGAAAGATGGGTCTTCTCGATGGCAACAGCGGTAGGAACGAGCGAGGGGAAGAGTGAAGGAGTGATGATGATGATGATGATGATGATGGCCCGAGCAGATGAGAGCTAACGTGGGCGGACTTGGCAGGAGAACGAGGCACAGAGGGAATGCCTGGTTGCCACTGCTACAGATGTTGTTTGTGAGTCTTCACACAACATTGCACTCGATCCACCAAAAAGAGCTGGAGGCTATGTCCCTGGGCTGAGGTACTAGATAGCAAAATGATAAAATAAAGATAAAAACAGTCCAGTCTTCTTCATTTGATGCATTTGATTTGATGGAAACTACTAAAATTCGTCTAGCCTGTGCCTGTCTTTACACTCCTTTCCCAGCTTCCCTATCAATACGAGCCGGGGCCGAGCGATGGAATGCTTCCACAAGGGGTAATCCACCTCTAATTCACCATTGATGGTTTAATTTTTAACTCTGTAAACCAAAACGCTAGCTAATAAAAACTGCAGTCGACTGCGTTTAAGTCCTCCATATTCTTTTTCTCCCACTGATTATAGTTTATGGGCCCTCGGAGTGCGTTTAAACATCCATATCCACTCATTTATTACTGCTTGACACATGGCAATGCACAAGAGTTATTCCTGCTGCTTTTTCCTGGTGACCGCTCTTCGTGCGTGGTGACAAACAGGCCATTCTATGTTATTGCTGCTATATTGCCTTGTAATGCAGATGGCTTGTCTGTGTCCCTCTGAATTATTGATCTGCTCACGTGTAACGCAAACACAATAAAGTGACATGATGATACCTCTCCATCACTGCACACAGGATATGAGTGTGTCCATAGATCGCTTATCATAGATAAACACAGGCCATCTGGGAAGCCCTCAACACAAACTCGATTGTGAACTACAGTAGCACATTTCTCTCATTTACTAAAAAAACACCACCAGTAAGTTTCATATATCTTGAGATAAAAGCAATGATTCGATTGGAAGATCCCCGGCTAAACACTAACCCTAACCCTATTACAAAGTTCTCTGATTCAAACAGCAGCTCGGCTTAGAAATTCTAATCACATCCCTGCCGATACATGATCCTGGAGAACCACGTAAACCTGAGAGGCACATTCTGTACAAAGTATGCATTGATCTTAGGCTAGGGCTGCTCCACTAGCATTGATCTAATGCCAGCTCTGTGAACAGGCAGGGTGCTAGCCGGATCGCTTGCGCTTGTACTTATGTGTGTATGTGTGTGTGTGTGTCGATAATGGTCTAGTTTGGTCTCGGTCTGTCCGGAGGTAGAAATCTCCTCCCTCCTGCCCTCCCTTCTTGCCTCCTCAGTCTGTCGGATCTGATCCTCCCAGTGTGTCCTCTGTGGTGTCTGCTTCTGTTCCCCTTCCTGTCGGTGAACTGAAGGCCAGCAGAGGGGAACGGGCTGCCAGCGCCTTGGCCTGGTTGCCTGGCTCCCCACAGCCTAGTCATTACTGCTGGCTAACAAGCAGAGAGCGAGGGACGTCTGCGGCTGCTCTTCCCCTTAACTAACAAAGAGAAAGACCTCACGGGTAACTGTGGTAGCAGCGGCAGCACAGAGGCGCAGGCTCCTGCTGGACCCATAATGGTGCTTTCTCATTACAGGCTGTCTCCTGGGGAAAGATATACATGCTGGGCTACAGGTCCTTTTAACTAGGCATTGTTGGACTACAGGGGTAGGAAGGAAGGAACATTATGCACATGACCTGTCACATGCCACTGCTTTGAATTATCTTTTCCTAGCCACAGTTGTGAGTGTGCATGAGTGTGTGTGCGCTTTCCGTATTCCTCACGTGCACTCGGTTGCATGCTCGCACGCTTCCTTAATGCCATCCTATATCTTTGTTGGTGCCACAGACATCGGAGGGATTCCTTAGAGGAGGGCAGGGAGGGTTGATTTGATTACACTGGCTCATCAGCGCCAGGGGTGACATGGGGGACTCACAGGGACCCTGTGTACTCAAGGGTACATAGTTCAAACCAATTCATAGGCGCGCAGGCTATCAAAAATATACATCACCCCAACACACATTATGCTTTCTTAAAGGCCCACAATCTTGCCGTATATGCAGCATTTACCAATAGGCAGTCAGTTTCAGTGATGGGTGACGGAGGCGTGAGATATGTTTATTAATGACTTGTAAAACACTTTTAAATCCTCGGCCCACCACTTGTTTGACAGTTGTTTTCATCAATTTTCGGCTGTGTGTCTATATTGAAGTGGGCTGTGTTTTGGCAGCATTTTTGTTTACATTTCATTTAGTTGGCTCAATATCTCATCTTTGCTCAGGCATGAAAAGTCGCTCGCTCTATTATAAGCTAATAAGACTACCATTACCCAACTTGCTAATACAAATTTACTGAACTACTATATTGCCAAATGATTACCAGCAGTTTTGTGAAACCAACATAATTGCCGATTATCTCCGATAGCATCTTGCACAGGCTATAGCTACAACTTTCACTGTATTGGATAAATGACCTTAGTGGCTGCTGTCTCCATACAGTGTTACCCTGTTGAGCTGTGAAGGAAATATAGTAACAAAAAAAAGGGACTTTGGCACTAAAAACATTCAAACTGAAAGATATCTACTTGATTTGACTCATTTGGACAGCTGAAGCTTTTTATCAACTTCAGATAAAGACATTTTTGCACAGTAGGAGAACAGTGGATTTTGGGCCTGATCACTTATACTGTGAGTGCATTATGAAGGCATCTCTTAACCGTATGAGCCCTAGGCTATTTTCAGGGTAATTTCACAGCCTTTACTTTTAAGCTCTTATCTTGGTCATTATAAGGGATGGCTATACTTGTTGGGCTCTAAGGGTTAATAGCCAGTACGATAAGGAGGAATGATTATGTGAGGAAAAACCTATTTCTGAGTTCATTCGGGTTCCTGACTACTGTTTTAAGACACGCTTGAAAAATGTGAACTCGTCCTTTAAATGTGTTATCAGGGATGTCATTATTTTTCAGTGTAATAGAAGCACTGAAGTACTGATTTATGTCATAAGGGGTTATTTTTTTGGTATAGTTTAGAATAACACTTTATAGTTAGATTAACATATTTCTGTCTAAACAAAACAAAACAAACACTATAAGAACTGTGTGTCACAAATGTGCAGTAGTATTTACTGCAAGGCTATTGCACTGGATTGCATTATGGTTTACAAGTGTTAATGTAACTGTTCACCTCCCACGCTTGCATCATAAATGCATTATGATCACTTTTACTTCGTCATGGCTTTGAATCTGCAAAGATTTTCATGTAAAAATTCAGCAAATGCCGTTGCTCAAAAAATCACAAAATGAGCCTGCATCAACAAGGCAAATCCAATTCCCTCTACTTGAGATGCATTAGATTTTGCTTGAGTGTGTTTGAATAAAATTTTGATGTTGGGATTTGGTTATTGGTGCTGAACGAGAGGTAATGAATGAAAACTTGCAAAGATACAAAATGTACCACAACAAAGACGCAAGCCAAGTGCAGCTGCTACTTTTCTTACGTCACATATGTTATTATTAATTGACAACATTCAGACACGTACTTCTCTGCCCCCACCAGGGTCATCAACATGTAAAATGACCAAATAAAGCAATAAATCCATGTTTAAATACCAAGGATGAATACCAGTGTACTGCATCACAGCAGCCAAATTAAATATATAACCAACATTTACTTGAAAGGCTGCTCATTTATCTGGACCAGCTGCCCAGTTCAAATCAATATGTGAGAAATGCAGAATCTGCAAACGGCTGTTGTTACCCTCCTTGTTCCCTCAGTAGCTCACATACAGATCATGCACAGCAGACAGCAGTTATCTCCTCACAATCCAAGCATGCCCCCCCCCCCCCCCCATATGTACTCAGGTCACGCGGCTGATCTTTGGCAGGTTGCACACAGAGACCTGAGCAGTGCAGCTGCCCTGAGACCAAAGCTCTGACCCCTGGTAATGGGTCTCTGGGGTGGTGTGTGGTGGGGCGGTGGGGGTGGACAAGCCTATGCTGCTCTGTACAGTTGTAAACTGGCTGGCTCCTCCCCTGGGACTGAATCACCTTCCCTCCCTCCTCCAACCTCAACCGCAATGAAGCAAAGTGACGCTGTTGCCAAGGTTACTTGGGGATGGGAGGGGCGGGTGGTACAGATGAGGCGGTTTGTTATCTGCCTGCGTGGCTGATGTGAGACAGAAAATGATTGTGTCCTGGTGGTATAGGTGGTGATGAGTTGATGGAGAGGCGTAGGAATTTGGTGTGGGCATACAGGAAGAGTAAATATGTATGTTTCTGAGAAATTGCAAATATATCGCATATAGTATGTGTGTGTGTGTGTGTGTGTGTGTGTGTGTGTGTGTGTGTGTGTGTGTGTGTGTGAGTGTGCGTGCATGTCTAAGCAGAGCAGAGGTTGGTTGGTGAAGCTTAGCCGACTCTGTGGAATGTAAACTAGCCACTGCAGCACTCCTGCCTGGCCTCAGTCAGACGCTGCCCCACTAGGGATCCAGCGGGTTGTTCAATGCACTACAACACCCCCCTCCCCCAAAACGACACCACCCACTCATGCAGCCCAGCATCCGGCACACGAGGCCGACATCCCTGTTAAACCGCCTGCCTAGCACCCACCTTGCGTTCCAGTTGCCACGGTGATTCGCCGGCCTTGTCTCTATTTTCAAGCATGTGCAGATAAGTTGAGTTTCAACAAAACCGAGCAGTCACTTACCATGCATTATCATTCCACAGCTATTTGATACCTGCGCCTCGCACAGCCGCAGCTATCTCCCTAGATGATTGCCCAAGGGAAGGTTCAATGCTTTAATCTAATCTGATGACAAATGATTCGATTAACTTGGCCGCTGATTAACCTCTTCCTCTGTGTTTTGTGCACCTATAGCTGAGCAAGTCTCATTTCATCCTTCCTCCCTCCCTCCCTTCCTCCCTCCCTCACTAGATGTGTCTCTACAAATGTCAGCATTGGCTGCATGTGTCACTGACTTGATACATTGTGTTGTGCTGTGTGTGTGTGTGTGTGTGTGTGTGTGTGTGTGTGTGTGTGTGTGTGTGTGTGTGTGTGTGTGTGTGTGTGTGTGTAGCGGTGGATCGGCTGTACCCATGGCTCACCAGCCATCTGCAGCCCACTGAGGGACACACGATGATGACGGCTGAGTCACCCATTAGCCCAAATTAGAGCCATCCTTCCACCATTCAAGACAAGGCCGCTGGCAATGCCACGCAGTCAAAGCCATTACGGAAAACACGCACTAAACTGATTTTGCTCTGCAAATACCATTAGCTGGTGCCCCAAGATTATAAATATCCGAACTCCCAATCTGAAGAAGAAAATGGGCTCGGATGGGGAACCGTGTTAAGAAAATCTTGCATCAATGTCATGGACTTCTTCACTGGTTGCCAGAGGGCAGAGAACGCCGGGTAATGGCTATGACAAGCTAAAGATGAAAGAACAAAGAAAAATGGTGGTGGTGAAAGAGGGCGAACATGGACAGCTACAGTTGCTGCTGGGAGACTTTTATGAGGATGCACAGTTAAAAGGGACATGCTGGTATGATGAAAAATGTACAGCTTTCTGATGAGAAGAGACCCTCTACATTAGGGATGCCACGTTGAGAAAACTTTCCCAGTGGTTAGCAGTTACATCTGACATTTTACAAGACAGGATATTCTTGATGATTCTCAATATCTGTAGAGTGCTTATTTGATCTTTAACATTAGCTTTTCAGTTTTCTTCCCCTCACTTACAAGTTAGTGATGGCGGGTTTCAGGCTGCTGTTGCTGCTGTTCAGGATCACCAGCAGGCCGTCAGAACCGGAGCAACCGGCCCTAGCATCCAGAGACATGCACAGAGAGCAGGCTGAGCAGGCAGACAGCGTGAGAGTTTCTCCCGAAAACAAGCACCAAGACCCGGGGAGACGTTAGAGCTGCTCGCTAATAGATACGCGTGTTTACAGCAGAGAGCAGGAGGGAGGACAGATGTCTCACTCCTCTACTCTGTTCTGAGACACTGCTGCAAAAACACAGTAGACACACTCAGGTTATAATTGTAGCATCATCTGACGTAGTATTGATAACATACTTAAAACAGATGAGCTTTTTTTATTTGATGAACGTGGGCGCTGAAATGCAAAATTGAACTAAGTGGGTTTTATTTCTATTTGGACAAAAGAAAAAGGAAACTGTCGGTGGGGGTGTTGGGAAAGTAATGTGTTTGGCACCAACTACCACGACTAGCCTTCCATACGTTAGCAACAAAACGCTTACGTACACAACAGCTTTATGTCACTTTAAAAACTAACTGTTACCACCGTTAGAAGTCTAAAAAAAAAAAAGATTTGAAAGTTTCGAGCTTGGAATAAGTGCTTTATAAAATGGCTGCTGTAATCCTGGGCCACACTGTTCAAATGGTCTTGCTTTGGTAAACAACTGTCCTGCATGTGGGCCAATTTGTCAAAACAACATAGCCACTTCAGGCCTGGGGAAATTGCCATTTTGTCAATACAACCTATTTTGATCCACTCATGTTTCCGTTTTGCCACAAACGCACCCCAACCCTCCCGCCTCTTTCACCATCTCTTTTACTTGAGGGTTCCTGTCGAATGCCAAAAATTGTTGCCTAGCAACTAAATATTCACCCTGCAGAAATCGGCTAGATTATTATTTCTTTCCAAGTTTCACATTTCTAAGAGAGAGAGGGATAGGGAGAGAGGGAGAGGGAGAGGGAGAGAGAGAGAGAGAGAGAGAGAGAGAGAGAGAGAGAGAGAGAGAGAGAGAGAGAGAGAGAGAGAGAGAGAGAGAGAGAGAGAGAGAGAGAGAGAGAGAAAAGACATCTTCGTGATTTCAAGTTTACAAATCCCACTGGTGCACGGTATGCTCTTCAAATGAAATGCACAACCCCTCCGTCACATCTACAGAGAGGAACTGTTGCAGAGACACACCGCAGCTATTTCAGGGCAGCTGTACAAATTACAAGTGTTAATAACAACTGTAACCAATAAAATGTACTGGTTGCAAACATCCAATTAACGGTGATCCCTTGCACATGTGATTACATTAAGATAAAAATACATAAGAGTGGATTTGAACTGGAAGAGCTTTTTTATTGACCCATAAAATGTAACACACAGACTGTATCCAAGCAGTCTGCTTTATTAAACTAACTCTTAGGTGCATATCTTTATTTCTAAGCAATAGTTACCTTCTATTTAAGAAGTATATTCACTTGCTAGAACTCCTTGTTATCCTTTTATGAAAACAGGTGTCCCTAAATAGATGAGAATAGATATCTCAGTTTCGAAACACTTTCCGCTGCATTAATCAAGCGTGCCTTTCCGCCCCAATCCTTTCGTAACCATCTGGATTTCTGAATATTGAAGTAAAAAGTTGAAGCCATATTTCAACTGAGTGTAGTGTTCCCACCCAAAATGCTCAAGCAGTGAACATATTTTTCCCTCAAAGACTGAGCGTGCGCCTGTGGCTAGCCGGCAGTGTGGGCTGAACTCTGGACTCGCAGTAATATGTCTATTTATCCAAGACAACAACGGCCCTCTGTGATAAATACCATTGGGTGGAGACTCACAATGCACACAGTCAACACTGTGGTGATGTATCATTTCCAGCCTGAATTAGTATCTGACCGCTGCAGAATGCGTCTCACACCGCACGTAGAAACACTGCTACTGTAAAGGAGATATACATTTTTATGCTCATTATTAACACTACTCTTTTTCTTAAGGTAAAAACAACAAGACTTGATGGCCTACCGGTCTGAACAGCATGGGAGAGACAAACTATTGTACATACTGCTGTTGGTGTGGATGAAGCATAATCATCGTTCTCATGTGTATTTCAGCTTTGTGAAGGCACAAAAGCCAGTTTATTGAAATATTTTCTCCAGAGTATTCATTCTAATGTAACAACAGAAAAAGCCTGCAAAGATTACAGACTACAAACCAGCAAAGATTACACAGCAGGAGGTCTGAATCAAGTATTAATCAGGGGTTACGAATTGCAAAGTTCTGTGCGTTAACTATCAAAAACATGAGCCGATACCTGCTGAGCTCGTTAAAATGATGATCATATGGTACTGTATGTCGTGCAAATTGCTGAATTACGCAATTTCCAAGTTGTTTGACAAGCTCGACAAAGCACAGAGGGCACAAAACGCTCTGCTTTTTAGCTCTAAACTTGCTGTCAATGCAACACATTTTGCAGGAGAAAGGTGTTAAATCACTGACATTTTACAGAATCAATCTGTCTCTCTCTACATGCCGGTTGGGGATGTGCTGAAATTCATCTTTTCAGTTAAAATTGATTAGACGACCTCTGTAAAAAGCATTTAATGATGCATATGAGAGTTCTGGCGCTCGACGTGGATACATTTGCACATTCGCCGTAGTGAATGCGCACTCAAGGAAGTCGGGGGAATAAGTGTACCAACGCAGACAACTAGAGGGGCCTGTTCTTCTTTATAATTAATGATGTTCTTCTGAGACCTAAATGAGTCTGCTTATCTGATGTAAGCTCTATGCGTGACTGCTTATTAGGATCATGCCATATTCCATCTCATGCAAAAATATGAAAATGACACAGAAAAGAAAAAAAAAAAAAAAAAAAAGGCAATGAGAGCAGGACTGGGGGCTAGAAAGCAAACTAGCATGAAAGGAAGGGTGTCACAAGTTCATGTCAGGTTCTCAATGATGTTCTCATCATCAGTATGTGGATGTGGAGGCTATCAGCCCATCAGAGATATGCCTACTGCTCCTCACCTCCTGAATATATGTGGATATAAGCAGAGCACCACCGCCGCTGAGGGTGTGAAACAGGAACTCCAACCTGGCCACACACCGATTTCTGGCTGTCACCTTGTGCACACGCGCTTATGCAAATGTTTATCTGAGTTCACACTTGGCTTAATTTGACAAGAGCGACCCAGTCTTGAATGGCTTTGGATGCAAAATGGTAATTACTCCTAAACCAAGCTGGAATAATGAACTTGTTAGCATGCTCAGCCTCCTGGAATTCATTACCCAGCTCTACTCCGCACTCCTAGTGGAGCAAAAACCTGTTTTCATTCCCAGCTTCTCAGAGGGGCCACATGCTCTGACAGGAGCCACTCAAAACTACTCACACACATATAATATATAGACATATCAGCTCATCTAATGAGATTGATTGGTCTTGGTCCCTGTTTCACACGCTCATGTGACCGCACACAGACAGAAAGGAGGAACGCATGATCCGTGGAAATCAGAGGACTTACAAGAATGTGTGTGACAGTCTCAACAACAAACAAACAAACAGGAAATGATGATGTCGGTGTCGTCAACGATGTCAGAAAATGCTTTCTCTCTTTTATCAAATAGGGGGAAGGGCAGCCCCCCCCCCTGTTTTTAAGTGCTCTTAAGGGAACATCATAATGTGCTGGCTCAAATTTTACATTTTCTGTCCATTTCAAATGACGTTTGAGTTGAAGCATGCACCATGGCTTCCAAATCAGTTTTATCGACTCTCTTAAAAAACGACATTTAATTCCAATTGTCAAAGAAAACAACACTTGAGACTTTATGTAAAAGCGCATCAGGCAATAAATACACTTATCTAAAAAAAAGGCACTCCAGCTTTCATATTAATGTGCAAATCTGAGAACATTTGAGCACTGAGAGAATGCAGGGAGGAAGTATCCGTCTTCCCCCTTTCTGCTTCTTTCTTTAAAAACAAAACCTTTTTTTTAAAATCTCTGATGGAAGTTAGTGGTTATCTACGGACCCGCCTCTCATACAAAGCCAAAAAAAAAAAAAGTTGCCAACTTTTTGTCAACTACAGTCTATAAAAGCAGTGTTTCATTTGACGTAATTGTGGATTAAAATAGCCACCCCACAGTGGAATTACAACCTAACACAGAATTTAAATATACATACTGACAGTGAAAAACAACAACCTAAAAAGGAAGCAGCAAGTATTTTATTAAATAATTGAAGAAAAAACAACAAAATAACGTGATGTAAAAAATAAAAGGGATGTAGAAATGATCAACAACTACAATTAAACTGCGAATGTCCTTTAAGGCTTTATGTTGTTTCTCCAATTTGCATCATCTGTTATCCTGCAGAGCACCCGCAGAGCGCCCCATGCACCCGTCCTCTTGCTTTGGCACAGTCCTGTTTTTACTCACTGTCTTCCCTACCGGCTGGGTCAAGGACAGATCAGGGGCGACACGCCTCCAGTCAGCATTTTGTCCTTTTTTTTTTTTTTTTTTTTTTTATCTAAAAAGGAAAATGCTCTCAGGCACTCGGGCCTGTTTGTCCAGCGTTTGAGTCAATCACACCACCAAACAGGCTTACAATCAATGCACACACTGCTGATTACATTTCAGATGGGTATTTGGGAGGTAAACATTTGAATGACAGTACAAACAGACACAGTACTGTGACAGACACCGCTCTGCGCCCTGCCAAGTCTGTCACAACGGCGGCAGCAGCAGCAGCGGCTGTAGATTCACCATCGCATTCTGTCACAACGCTGCCATGCCAGCTCCTTGCAGGGACTGATATTAATACCATACTGGTTCCCTCTAATGTTGGTAATTTACAACTATAAACTAATTCTATCGCAGCCCTCACTGTGACTCACTCTGTATACAAGCGATGGCTAAACGCCTAATATCTGTAAAATGTAACGTAGCTGTTTTTTTCTTTTTCGCTCCGGTATAATTCAGCACCTGGAATTGCGGATGCTTTATTAGGCCTGTAGTGTATCTAGTGACAGCTAAAGAGATTTTCAGGATTGAAGCATTTAATGGAAACAGCTGGGCAGCATGTGGGGTTAGTGTAATGGCTTTGCATGTTGAGCAGAAGTGGCGCTAAGCTCGGGCTATCAGAGAGTCATCGACACAGCAGAACCTGCCGCACCGTCTCTCTCTCCTCTCTCTCGCACTCAGTCTCGCTGGCCTCGCATCTCCAGCTCTCCTTTTTCACTCTCCTCTAAGCACCCATCAATTGAGGCAGTGAAGCCATCAGTGCCCACGCTTAGCCCGCCTGTCTCATTGCTTGGATAGCCGTGTGTGCGCGTATATACGTGTGTGCGTGTGAGAGCTTTCGTGTTTGAGGGTGCTTGTGTGTGGAGCCCCTTGATTGGACTCTACAGCAGAGGCTGGAGCATTAATGAACACTGCCTGTCACAGTCCCAGTCCTCTTTGCAGATCTCTCACCCATCACTCTGGGCGATGGATCAGTGTAGTCTGATCTAAATGGGCTCCTTTTTTTTACTTTCCTCTCTCTTCTGTGCGCTATGCCAGCTGGGGTTCACTGAGATCAGTGGAGGCATCTAATCCTGGTCTCTCACCAGCCTCTCAGCCCACCACCCTCAAGTGTTGCAACTTACAACAAACACTCCGGTAGTGTCCAGGTAAAAGTCAGGACCGAAGTGAAGTGAGTCTAAATCAGACACCTCAACACAGGGTGGCAAACATTTTCAAATCTGAATTGGTTAAAATCGAGGGGTGCACGATGCGATATGCATGACTGGTATCAGTGGATCCAAAATATATACGACCGATCCAATTAAATAGTTTCTTGTTCTTGTCACAAAACTGAATATTTCAGCTGAACGTCTCCTCTTAAAAGTTGAGAAGTAATACAGTGTTACATCCTTCCATTACTTTAAAGAATGATCCAATAAGTTCCATGCAGCGAGGAAGGGTTAGACAGATTTCTATTCAATTTATGACAGCTGAACAGTTGTCTATTTTGAAGGGACGAGGATGTGAGTGGGACTCTGTCAGACTATTTCCTGAAGAGAATTGAATGAGTCCCGTCTAGAGGTACTGAGGAAATCCCTGCAGACTGCAAACTAAAATTAGGTTTGGAGTTTTTAGTTCTCGAGTAACACCAAAAATATTGAGTGTAATATTGTGTTCTCTCCTGTGAGTGCGTTTAATACGGTAGTTGAAATTCCAAAACTTTTTTTTTTTTATTGCAGTTATGTGCATGTGTTCTGACTATAAGGCATTAAGTTGCATGTATTTCTCTGCTCTGTGCATTTTAAAAAGGAGGTGAAGCTGAGCAAACACTTACTGTGAATAACTTTTATTTCACAACTCAGCAAGCTTAGGGGTGCAACCAAATTCTATGCTGGAGTCCAAACAGAACAAGACCAGGTCAAAACCGACTATAAGGCTAGGCTGTGTATTGTCAATGGGTGAAATTGTAGCCAGTTTGATACAGGGAGAGTATAAAGAGTGTCTAATGTGAATTCCTACTTATGCAAGTTTCTGTGGTGTCCCAGTTGGAAGAACAATACTTTCCATTCATATGGCTCTCATTTTTCCCTCTGCATTGAGTGTCTCATCAGATTGATGGTTATTTGGGCTGCTTTAACTGTGCCTCATGCCTCTGTGTGCCTTTTTACTCCCACTTTCCCAGTCAGGAATTATGAAGGCTGCGGTGGAAATGAAAATTTGGACAGCATTTTAGTTGCAAATTCAGAGGGCTTATCTCCACCCAGTTAGTGCAGTTAGTCAAATCAAGTGCACTCAACTGATATAACAGCGTAACAGCCAAATAGCCTAAATGCGTCACATGTTTTACATGCAAGACTCATTGCACTTTTACTACTGCTGTTCATCATTTAGCATGTGAAACGTCAGATATAGAGAAAGTATGCATCCTGGTATTACGGTTCAGTCTGAACACAGCGGGGAGCGTCTCTCCTGCCGGCTGCTGACAGCGCTGTCAGCTCAAGAGTCCATCACACTGGACGGTAGAGGAGGAGACGGTAGGGACGCTGGTACACGTCTCTTTAAAAAGGAGTTTAGTTGACTTCGGCTACACCACAGCTGAGAGCGTCAGAGCTCGGAGAAGGAAACACAGTTACTCTGCTTCGCACTGCTGTTCTCCAATTCCTTCATCTCGCACGGATTTATTTTGAAAGAGCAACAGCCAATGGGAAAACTCCACGAGCCAACCAATGGTGCAGCTTCATCACTCACTCACTCACTCACTCACTCACTCACAGAAACCTGCTGTGGCCAAAAAAAGCTACTTTAAAAAGGGCAGGAGTGCACATTGTGGGTTGTGAAAGTGCTTCTTTTTACCTTGACTCAACACACAGGATTAAGTTTAAATGTGAAAAAAAAAAAAAAAAATCTATCCTCATCTTCCTCACCTGCTCCGAGCCTGCAGAACAACAGCATGCACCTAAGAAGCAGCAAGCCACACAATGTCAAACGGTGTAAGATCCCTCCATTTGGCATTAGGCAGGATTGCTCATTATGAATATGCAAGGTTACAGTAGAAGCAGGTTTTTGTCCTTACTCCCATGTTTTATTTAACGAGCCTGGGGTCGGTTTGACTCCATTTGCATATGCTTGATATAGAATCTCACAGCAGCACCGCTCATGCACCCCCCCCCCCCTCCCCCACCCCAATATAAGGACATTTTGATTCCATTTTTCGCTTGGCTTGTCTGTCAGTTTACGCGAGCAGAAGGACCATGACTCAATTTTCCACCAAGGAGGATGCCAGGCTTTCATTTGTGCGTACTTTTTTTTGCATTGAGGACGGCGGGTTCTGCTGTTTGTAGTGTACGTGCACACGTGAGCATATGCACGCGTGTGATCTGAGGTGTGTAATTTGAAGCGTGGGGGGGGTGGGGGGTGGGTGCGCCGGCTCTCCTGTGAGGAAAAGCTCTGAAGAAAAATAGTGCTGATCTGGTCCCTCTCTCTCCCGACAACAGCCGGAGAATGCCAAGTGAGGAAGAAGAACTACAGGAAAAAGCCAAAAAAAAGAAAAAAAAAAGAAGTGCAGCAAGCTAGAATATTTCTTTGATAAACACAAGAAAAGAAAAAAAAAAGAGACACAGAACTCCCTTCTTCTAATATGGAAATGGCACGGATGAAAAAAAATGTGGCTCATACCATATTTGGCAATTAATAGCCCCGGGGGGATGGACGTGTGGTCCCGCTTTGATGATGTCAGTGCTTTGAGGAGTGAGGGACAGGTCAGCGCTAGCGTCATGGACATCAGAGGCCCTTAGCGCTGCGGCGAGATGTCAACCCAGCTAGCGCCATCGCTGTGTGATGAGGCCTGGACAGACGCGTATGGGGGCCAAACGTGTCAAGGCAAGCAGAAACGGGGATGACTCAACCCTGCAGTAAGGATGGAGGCAGGCGGGAAGAGACAGAAAATGCGAGGAGAGAAGGAGGCAGGGTGGGGAGGGTGGAGATACACAGAGCACATGGTGACAGAAAGAAAGAAAGATTGAGAGAAAAAGAGAGAGAGGGGGGGGGGGAATCCAAACAGGAGAAGGAGAGGGCAGCAGGAGAGATGATCATGATAGGGGCAACAAATGGGAAGTTTATATATACACACACAGTACAGAGGACTTCACCAGAGGCGTAAAAGGAGCAATATATTAATAGAGAACAGCACGCGACTGAATGAAGCACGTTAATGAAAAAGGAAGCTGCCGAGCATAGGCTGAATGGGGAGTAAAGCTTTTGAATAGCCGAACCTCGCAGCAATAATGACTGAAAGGCGCGACGGCTGGTAGAGAATTAAAAGACGAACAAGTGGACTAAATCAAAAGATGAAAAAAAAAAAGAAAAGAAAATCAGCAACAAGTCAAAGAGACGATAGCGTAGCCAGAAGTGAGGATAAATCTCTCCTTCTCCCTCCCTCCCTCCCTCTTCCTCCCTCCTCCTTTAACACCCCGCGTATACGCTACGAGCTGCTCTGTCCCATCTGCTCCGCCGTAGCTGCTCGGTAGATGAAGAAAACAAATGTGTGGTTCTCCTGCAGAAATCCCCCCTTTCCCACCACCCCCCTCCCCACCACCTCACCTCCACCCCCCCGATGAATTGGAGCTGCTGTGAGAATGTGAAGCAGGGCATTGCAGAACAAGACCGAACATCCTCTGCAAACTTTCGCTGAATTATTTAATGATCTGTGTTTTCCTTAAAAAAAAAAAAAAAAAAAAACACAAGTCCGCTTTTCTATTTTCTGCCGCCGACTGATCCCACGCATTTCGATCTATGGACTGTGAAAGCTTTTTCATTTGTTCTTATAAAAACAAATAAGTGCCTGCTAGGTCCCTCCCAGGAAGACATTCTCCTGCACACAGAAACAGCTTTGACTACTTGATATGAATTCTGAATGTGGTTTTCAGATTCCTGTCAAAAAATAAGATTTGACTAAATTTTAAACATTGTGTGTGGTTGAAATCTTTTGAGTCAACCATCTCGGTGTTTCCAATCTGAAAGTCAATTTGCCTCACTGGAGTGTTCTGTGTTTCTGTATGGTTTTCTTATTCTATGTCAGTAAGAAGCGAACAGAAAATGTCAGAAGGTTAAAGGAGGACGCCGTGCTTTTGAGAGATGAGCTTATAAGTTAACTTCTACCTGTGAGTCATGCTGTCACGTATAAAGACAATCGCCTACACGCTCCTTATATGCTGGTTCAGTGAGTTTAAAATCATTTCTCATCAAGGATTAAAAGGTGTAGTGTGTAGAATGTTAAAGGTGCAGTACATACAATTTTTGGCATCTAATGAAATAAACTTGGCAGAAAATAATCACCTGAAACTAAGACTCCTGTTTGTGTTACCTTAGAATGAGCCCTTTATATCTACATAGGGGGTGGGTGCCCTTCCACAGAGGCCACCATGTTGCTCTGCCGTGTTTCTACAGTAGCCCAGAACGGTCAAACCAAACACTGCCCTTTCTTGTTTTTCGCAAGTTTCGTATGAGACCATGTGTTCTCCTACAGCCTTTGAAGAGAAGGGTGAGGAAGGGGTATTTAGGTGTTCAACCTCACTACTAGATGCCAGTAAATCCTACACACTGCACCTTTAAAAGCAAGAAAAGATTTGGGAGACTGAAAAGTTGTCCAGGAGGAAATGTGTATAATGTATTTTAAGTATTATATGAATTTAAAGCTGCTTGGTGCCTGAAATGAGGCAGGCATGGTGTCTGAGAACTTTAACACTCTCATTCTCATTCATTTAACTGTTTACCGTAAATAATACTGCTAAAGGTGTGAATTGATACGTAGTGTGAATGTGAATAATTTTAATTTACAAAATGTATTTTGAGAGCGAGCTGGTGGCCTCGGGGTTAAGCTGCCAACCATGAACCACAACACCTGCATTTAAACTCTTCCTACCTTTATTCACACATCTCTCTCCTCATTTCTCTCTGCTGTCATCTATCTAATAATGGCATAAAAAATACTCCAAAAATATATATTAAAATAAATGTATTTCCAAAGCTGCATTTTAAGATTAATGCTAATGAGAATTTCATTCGAGACATCTTTCACTTCATTTGTAATTGCGTACTTTGTAACAGGGAGTAGGGGGTGGGGGGGTTTTGAAGGATGTAGAGTGTCGTGTGAGCAAAAGGTGTGGTGCTGACACCAAGGCCATCTGGAAGGCTGGTGGGAGCTGAGGACCTAACAGAGAGAGCAGACTGCCACCTCATACACACACCTGAGCACAGGCCAGCGTCTGTATATGTATGTGTGTGTGTATGAGAGAGAGGAGAGAGGAGAGAGGAGAGAGAGAGAGAGAGAGAGAGAGAGAGAGAGAGAGAGAGAGAGAGAGAGAGAGAGAGAGTAGGTAGAAGGAATATTGCAGCTATCAAGAGGGGTTTTTTGTATCTAGTCATTTAATACAGCTCTACATGTCTGTTAGTGAAAAGAAGTGAAAATGAAGTGAGAAGTAAAAAGAGGGAGTGACAGAACAGATGGAGAGAAGATGAGATATGATGTCAGATTATATTGGCGGCGGCGTCTTTATTACTACTGCTTATTCCATATTAATCAACCTGAACAATTTGTGTTCAAATGGAACAAATAACAAATATGATTGGAGTATGATATGAAAAATGTGGCAGGAAAGAATGTAAATAATGAAAAAATGCATTTCTCACACACAGACAGACAAGTAGATTTCTATATGACAGGAAATGCTCTATCCAAAAAGTAAAAAGGTGAAAAGATATAACGAGCTAAAATCATCCACCATCCTTATTCTTGCAAAAGGTTCTTTTTCTCATTTTACCCACAGACCTAATAATAGAGTTCACCGGTATCTAAAGCAAATGTAAAAAAAAAAAAAATGTCAGCAGTGTTTTGCAGACAGAAGGAAGCATTAAGGCTCGGGTTAGTGAAGGAAAACAAACCCCTTTGGCATTAGACTCCACAGAGTGGACAGGCAGGGCTGGCTGGACTAGTCCAATCCTTGCATGCCAGGGTGGAACCGGGCTGAAACGTCAGAAGTGCACCGACAGAATCTCCAACATCAGTGCTGGTGCTGATAAGGGACCTTAATACTCAGACTATTCATCAGCAAATTAATTTTTCTGCTTCAGAAACCATAACTGATTTTCTTCCCTGATATGTCATTTTTCCTCTCAGTTTATTCCACTATGAAGAAAAAATGATGGCCTGGGAGATTCTTTACAGTCCATGTAGAGAATGATGAAAATTATAAGACACACAGCGAAGTTTACATTACGTTACCTTCTATGAATTCATCTATTTGATGCACACATTCATTTTAATGGTTGATCCACTTAATGAAATATTCAGATTGTTTGCCTGTTATGTATTGATGCACTTCTATTGAATATAAAAACAGTAGCTTTCCAGTGTGCTTTTCTCATTTCCTCCCCTAGGTTCAGTGCTTTTTCCATTTCTGTGCAAAACATCCCGTAGTCAGCATTTTCTAAATTAATCATTTTGAGCCATTATTTGCTTAGCTCGTTAAAATGATATCTTAAATTTCATGGCCAAACCCAAGTTCCTCATACAGGCATGGCCTCGACCTCGAATATTGCTATTTCACCCGAGCTGCTATTTTTCCTAAAGGTTTCCTGCAATTAGTTTATTGCAGATGCATCAGTATCGGTGTGTCAGCCAATAAGCAGTAAGAAATTGCAGTGTACAACAAATGCCCACCAAGGTCTGAGGTGAATAATAATATTGATATGTTATCTGACTTTTTTTTTTTCCCAAACTTAATATCGATATCAGTTTAGGCCTCAGCGCTCAGGCTATGGTTTTCAATATCAATATAGATGCTTCTTACTTTCTCAATCAATTAGCCTTCAAAATGACCATACCAGTCTGCTGAGCCTAAGGTTACATTTTTTCATATAGTTTGTTTTGTCAGCCTAAACTAGGGTCTGCACAATTTGGTGAAAAAGTCATATTGCGATTATTGTGGAAAATATTGTGATATGATAAACAAAATGGTATCATGAGACTTTCATTTGCAATGTTTTACAGAGTTCCTCTTTCTGCTCGAGGTCGCTGAGCTTGAATCCAAAACATCACCATGTAACAGAGGTTGTGCTTCTTTTTAGCCGCCACTTAAGTACCAGCCTGCTTGTTAGCTTCCATTTCCACCTGGTCTGTGGTCTGCACACCGGCAAGTCATGTGACCATGCACTGCACATGCTTCACTGACTACACAGAGACTGAGAGCAGTCTGTGAAGTATCTCCGCTCATGGTGTGTAGATGACCAAACGTTTTCACATGCACATTTAAATGTAATTAAACTTAAAAGTCTCTTATGCAGTTAAAAGTCTCTTTTGCTGTAATATTACTGCATAGGCTGACATCATGACTGCAATTAAATTAATCGGCAGCACTAGTCTAAACAATTTAACAATCTAAAAGCCAAACATATAACTTACTATGTAAAGACAAAGAAAAGCATACCTTTCTATTTTGTACCAGAGAGGGTTTGGCCTTTATTTGCTTGAAAAATGCCTGAAATCACAAAGCGATTATCTCTACTGTTGCTGCATTATTACTCTTCCTGCAACACTACAGGCATTGTGTGCAAATACACAAACAATGCAAAGCTGTAGCAAGTGTACACAGATGTGTGCGCTGTGCTGTGTTTGACTGTTTCTACTTCAGGCAAGTTCGACTTTGCTGTTATTACACTATCGCCTTAAGCCTGGCTAGAGCAGGTCTGACACAGTCTGGGTCTATTGCTTCTCTCAGTGTGGCCCACATAGTAGGTCAATGCGCACACTAACACAATCATGGACAAAAACATGCAAGTATGCGTACAAACACACATGATTAGGCCCCTCAGCTATATAACCAGTCTCCTTGCCTCCAATATAATATATGTTGTTTGTTTGCCGGATCTGTGCTAGCCAGCAGCATTACCCTGATGCAGCCAAGCGTAGCCTGCACTGGACACACACTCTGTCAACGGCAGTAAGCAAGCAGAGTACTGCACTGCCAGAGATATGGAGCAACAAATCTATACCTCTCACAGAAATGGGAGGGTGTGGAGCGGAGGTATATAGCTACAGAATATGATAGAATTTGATAAACAGTCAGGGTCAGGAGGAGGCAGGTCAGCAGACCATTAAGTTATTCTGACCAATTTGATCCATTGCACACAATACTGGGACAAGGCACTGGGTGTCACCTAAGAGGGGTGGGTGGGGAGGGACTAAAGAAGAAAGAAAAAAGCTGGCAGGAAGCATAAAACAAACAGAGACAGCCTTTACTGCAGGAGATGAGGAGAGATAAGAGACATCAGAGGAAGACTCTGCTTTATCAGAATGCAACGAGAAACCAGGAGGAGAGAAGCACTCCCTCCTGGGAGAGGAGGGGAGGAGAAGGGTTAGGCAATATAGAGGAGGAGTGCTGATGCCAAACTTTAACTCATATAGAGCTGCATTAAAACTAAATTAAACAATAATATTCTCCAATATTTTTTTATCCTTATTGTATGATTGTAATATTTGCAATTTCAAACCAAAAAAACCCTTTTGGATATTTACAGTCTTGAGTTTATTGGAAAATCCCAGGGACAAGAAATGGATGTAGTGTTAATACTCTGCTCTTTATTTTGTTCTTCAGTTCAGTGAGGGAAGTTTGAGACTCAATAGGGGGAAACTTAGGCCTTTGTTTTAATTAACAGTCCAATTATCAAGCAGTTAATGGCTTTGTAAATATAATGGGTTAATAGCCTTGCAAGCAAGATCAATCATCTGATTGTCTTTTTGTGAAGCTGGAGAAAGTTCCAATTTAGTCATGTACATGCAAGCGTGTGTACAGTATGTGCTCTGTGTGTGTGTGTGTGTGTGCCGTTATATCAGTAAAGGGGCACGGAGCAGCGGCCGCTCCTGAGATAGGTTTTCAATTCGATTTTTGAGTGAAATAGTACAACTGACCTAGAATCAGCACTTGGCTGTATATATCAGGAGGTCATTTTCTGTAAGCCGATGATCCTACTGTTTGGCAGTCTGTCATGCTCACAAAGTAGCTGTTAGAGCCTTGTAGAGTGTAGGCCAACTGTCTAAAGTGAGACGAAAAAGAAAAAAAAAGAAAGAAAGAAAAACATAACTCCAGTCACTGTAAAAGACGATAATACTTTACAGGGAAATTTATTTTTGTAGTCTTTATATCCTTAAGGTATGCTGAATCACTATCGTTTAACAATAACCTTATGTGCTGTGGCTCCGTTCAGATGAAGCATTTCAAATGTGTGTGTTGCAGGGTGTGCGTGTGGGCATGAGCCCAATGAGGCAGAAAGGATGCCAGTAGCCTTTGCGGAAGGAGCATGTGTCCAGCATCCACCACTGTTGTGCTGGGTCACAGATGTCACCTGTTCCAGCAGCCTGCCTCACACCACTCGCCCTACCACACCACTTGCCCACTTGTAAACAGTCCGAACTGGAGGAGGAAACAAGTCTCTTACAGTATTGCTACTTACTTAGATTCTATTTAAACATGGGTCACAGAATTATCATAAGAGTCCACAAGAGTCCCTCTCATTAAATAAAAGAAATGTTATCCACAGCTGCTGGCTATGCTACGTTGCTACTGTCTTGCCAAGTACTGACACTGCAAGTTAGAGGAAATTAAAATACTGCTGGCTGGTGGATTGGTAGCATTAAACAAAGCAAAATAGCCTGGAAAAAGTTTGGCATAGGAAAACATATTTAGATAATGTCAGCAACAAGAAGAAGTGTGAAACCACCATACAGTACCACAAAATAAATACATGTGTGTGGTGTGTGTGTGTGTCTGGATTTGTCTGTCTGTGTGTGGCAAAAGCATATAGACTCTGCTAATCTTTCAAAGAAGCTCCCTTGCAATGGTGTGGTCATCTTTTTGAGAGGGCCTGAAATTCCTTTTGCATGCTTGAGAAACCGAGAATGCTTTACCACAGGAATCATCCATGGAGATTGTTGATGTGTGTATCTTTCTCTCTCAAAAACACACACACACACACACACACACACACACACACACACACACACACACACACACACACACACACACACACACACACACACACACACATATTAAATGTGCCCACCCACACATCACTGACATTTCTTTTCGGAGTGTCTTTAAATTACCACGCATATTAGTGAAGCACTGCCAAGATCCTCCTAATCTTGTGTGCTTACGGGGTCAGCGGCTGTCCCCCCTCAACCCTACGCCTTTCCTCTCCCCCCCCAAATACGCCTGTGTGTCTCCCGTGGGAGATCGTACTGCTCTGCTCTGACAGATCAGGACAGGACAGCATGGCACGCTCCTGCCTCCTCTCCCTGAGCCTGCCGCCAACCAAACCCACTTGCTACCAACTGTGACTTACTTCTCACAAAATCAGTCGAGCTGCTATTCCAGTTCAGTGGTGTTAAAAGATGCTATATATTCATGATTTTAATGAATAATATTGAGAGTTCAAGTTTATTTAGGTTCCAGTTGGCTCGCTGATAATATGTGACTTCCCAAACAGATTTAGGAGTCAGTTTGCATCAAATAAAGTGGTTGTCAGATGCTCAAGCAGCATCTGAAACCTCGCACCCATTCGCCCTTTCATTGTGTCTAGTACATTTTTTGTGCATTTTTTAAATCTAAAATCTGACATTAAAACCCACTCCACTCAGTAATTGGCCAAATGTGCAGAGGTGAAAAAATGGGTAGGGTTTGAACTTATCTTCTACACAGCTATGTGTGTGCAGAGTCATGAATGACTTTGCAGAAAAGATCTGAAAGAGTGCACCATTAACCCCATTTGTATGATTCACTGCATCTCAGCCCCACCCTTGAGTTTGGCCATTTGGAACAGGTATAAAAGGCTAATGCATACATATTCTAGGACAAAAACTTTTAGACCGGTAGTAAAAAATAAAAAACTAATTTGGTACAAAAAATACAGTACAAGCTGCCTGGACAAAGTTGGCAGATGTTTGTGTCTTTCTTTAGCAGTAAAATTATGGTCTTGTAAAGTTCAGTCCTAAAGGAAGGCCAAGATGGAACCAAGAGGGTTGACCGCATAGTGTTTGCTTCCAGTCAGTGGTTGTGTAGTTAACGGTGAACTACTCATAAAAGTGAAGTTCAGAGTGTTACAAAGTTTAACAATCAGGTGATATTCACAATACAATGCTGTGGGGATGTATTGCTTTTAAAGAACATCTAAGGACATGAACAGGGTTCAGTCAAGTTAGAGGGCAGGGGCATGACCACAATGTGGGGGTCTGATAGGCGCTAGAAGCCCATGCCTCTAATCCCAGTTAAGACAAGCCCGGCAGGCGAGCCGACACAAAGGAGCTTGGTCCAGTGTTAGTGGAATTAAAGCAAAGCCTCTCCTCTGTTGTTATGCTAATCCACAAGACAATGATTATCTGCAGGGCAACGTTGCCACGGTGATAAACATGGCTCTAGAGTGCCTCAATTAGGGCGCCAATTGCCAGAGGAGAGCAAAGACCGAGTGAGGTGGATGATGCCGCTATGAACGGGAAAAAAAGAGAAAGTGCGGAAGGCGTTTTGTTATTTCAACCGAGTGGATGGGTCAACTTTCAAAAAGAAGGGTAAACTTACAGATGAAGCTTGACCCTCACAGCTTGACCTTGTCCAGGCCTGACACTCTTCATGATGTGAAGGCTTCCCCACGCACTGACACAAGTACTTTAATAGCGAACATGTAATAGCTCTCAAATGTAGACAGGTTACGTTATTGTGTAATACCTATAGAGTATCATTATGACTCAATATCATGTTCTCTGTGCTATGCATGTGGAATGAGTAAGTATGCCGTACAGGGTGTGCGGCTTGCTTCATTCAACTTCAAATGTGACAGCGTGGCAATTCAGGTGGTTGCACTGTTCTAGTTTTTGTTTAAACATCAAAAGTTGGAGGACAACCATAACACTGGATTCATCTATAATAATCCTTCATTTACTCCGCAAATCAAAGTAAGGAGGTACAGCCCTCGCTGGGTGTTTAAAGCTCCTCACTGAGTTGAGGTGCCAACTTCAATTCTTTGCTGTTGTCACAAGATCAAAGAAAAGTAAAAACCAGGCTAGGGAGGCTGTTTTCTGTTTCCGGAGCGGCTTGTCACACAGCTATTTTACAGATACATATTTGAAAACCTGGTAGTGTGGCTGACATCACACAAGTGTCTACTCGATCCTCGTCAAACCTAGCTCTGGGCCACTGACACAGACAGACAGAATACCTCCATCCTATCTTTCCACCACTCCATCTTCCTGCTGTTTCCATGAGGAACGGTTCATGATTTTTGGTATGTGGTCGGTCAGTGGCTCTTGCTCTCTCCCTTTTTTACTCTCTCCACAACTATCCCACTACTCCAACAACATAATAAGCATTGGACTGCTGTGTCATCTCATTGAGTCCTATCAGGGCCTCTTATGTCTGACTGGCAAGTTGTTATTGCTCTCTCAGACCACAGCTAAAATTGAGGAATGGGTCTGCTATGTAGGTCCTTAAATGTCCCTTATGCATTGGGAGCACTAGCAATGGGGTGCAGTGGGGTGGTGGAGGGTGGTCCCATGACAACATGAAACAAGATGAAGGGGAGGAGGTGACAACCATGTGGTGCAACACCCCTGGGGCTACAGTACATGACAGGTATGTCAGATGCACATGATCTCATGCTGGTTTGCCAAGGGCTTTGCCATAGGTGAATGTCACTGCTGCCACTCTCACACATGTGGAAGGAGGACTGAGGAGCATCTGCAAGCTTGCAGATGTAGCAGGCTGTTTAATAGAAAAGTTCCTGATAATGGTAAAGCAAAAGGATTGAATGGAAATTTAGTGCAGGTTTTGGGATTGAACAAGAGGTCCACCATGGTTTACATCATTGCCCTGCCAAACTAACAAAGCTAGATGTTACAGGCAAAGTATCTTAACCCCATGACATCAAATCAAAAAATACGAAATAACAAGTGACAAAAAATGGATAATAGAAGGGAATCAAGCAAGACACCTTGGGTATTAGAGGGTGCTTTGTTTGTGTTGACCATCCGGCATTCATTGAGCCTTAAGAAAAGCAACAAAGGAGTAGGAACCCTACTTTCCAAATCCCTGACTGATTAAAAAAAACAAACATATGACCCTCTTGCCCCTCAGATCTTGAAGCTCAGGCCCATGCTGGTCAAATCACACTCCTCCCTATATGCAACCAGCTAAGCTCTAGATACACTATGTATGACTGATGACTTAAGACACTGGAGAACACTTAACCCTCTACCAAATCATGCACAAGCTCTAATCTGAGAGAGATCATGTCTTGTAGAAACATGGTTTAATTTGTAGCACTGTAACAGGGAGGGTACTACACAGATGTTCGGGAAGATGTTTGCTTCTTATACATTATTTGCAAAGCAAATGTTCTCCAAGGCATGATAGGATAGATGGCAGAAACCAGGGGATGACATTGGACAAAGATAAGTCAAACACACACACACAGCTTTCTAACACATGTATGGCTTAATTTCTACGCTCCACATTAGTAACTGTTCACACAAGAATACACAGCGTTTTTCACTTCTGCAATTATTTACTTTAGAAGTAATGAGGAAATGAAAAATCACTTTTCCCGCTTGTGATGAAACCCCTCCCTGGTAGCCAATGAGGTCAGTGTTGTCTTGAGAGTAACACGTGTTACTTTTCACAAGACATGCACATAAGAACTGCCTCTGCAACCTACAAACACCTGCTGTCTGCACTGTACGAGCGTTGAACATTTGTATTGATATTGTAGAATCAAAGAATGCAATATCTTTGTGCAATACCAACATTATACATTTTATGACTCGATCAATAACTAAAATATCGGGAAAGAGACTTTTTTGGCACAGACAACTCCTCAATGCCCAGAAATACCATTAAGCAACAAGAGATTGGACATCACAGGAAGGTCCGATGGGAGATATTCCCACAACCGCCCAAAGGGGAAGCTCCTGGAAATGGTTCAAGTCACATCTATTAAGTTAATAAAGCCTTAAATGGATTTTTCAAATGCATTACAGCTGCAATATATGTCAAAATAATGCTGATGAGATTTTTTTTGTCCACATTTTACAGACTTATCATTGCTCAGTGGTACTCAATTCTGTCTTTGGTGAACAAACTGCACAGGTATGAATTACTGTCAACTCATTGCGAGGATCACAGTGTAATCCGCTCCTTAACACCTCCGCAATCCTCCAGTTTGTACAATGATATGTCTGGCTCTAAGGTGTGTATATATATTTAAAACATCATATCTGTCCACCTAAATACTGTTGGACCAAGTGAATCGAAGACAAAGCAGATGGTTAATTCTGGTGAAATTGACACAAAACCATTATGTTTAAGGTATGATTATGATATCTGCTGAGGATTGTGAACAAAATCATTTCAAAAGACATTCTATTACACATTTTACATGTATCAGGTAAACATTGTAGTTAAAAAAATAATGCCCTGATGTTTACAGATGTCCTCAACTAAATACATTTCAGCCCTCAAGGAGAGTTGTGAGAAAAATCTACTCGCTGATAATCTCACACTGATGAAAATCATCAATATGTGATAAACAATGCATTCAAGGATTTAGCATGTGATTGTTGTAATTTCTATTTTGTTGTACCCACTTTGCTTCAACCTTCCTAGTCTAATTCGACTTGTTAGTGATTTCCTATATTTCCCAGAGTGCTTTTCAACAATCCCCAGTGAAAGGCCTGACAAGCTCAACGGAACAAGCGGTTTTATTCAGCTGTGGGTTATGTAGGAAGAAATAGATAGTAAGCATATCAGAGCTTTAATCTGGTGTGCATTCAATTTGTTCATGCATTGTGGTCCTTTCAGGCTACCAACTGGAGAAAAAAGCATCACAGCTTAATTATAACAATAGATTTCTGCTCGTATGACCATTGATCCTCATTCAAAGTGTTTAAAACAACATATTTTTGTCTGATTCTGAGGGGGTGTATAAGTGAAACCTGAAATTTACATCTGGGCTTCTCAAAAGAGGGCATGGGGAGATACACCATCAAGCAATTACACAGTTCCAGAAATGCAAGGGCGAAGTTTCCAAGAATTATTCTTACTGTTTTAAAGGTGGATTTTTCTCGACAGAAAACCCAGTGAAAGAATTGGCAGATTTGCCAAATGACTTTTTTGGACTTTCTTTCTTATAATCTATAAAGTCAATGTTGAATGCAGACTGTGCCTGTATATTCACAGCGGGTCTGCTATCTGATTGCTGCCCTGCTGTCTTCTACAGCGCCATGCTGGGCCAGGTGACAGGACTTCTGCCACAGAAATCCAATCAGGCCAATCCTCTATGATCCCTCGCAATCCTCTCAGCTGCCGCCCTACACCGCCAACCATCAGTAACTCACTACACATGCCACACACACTTACAATGAACTCTTTGATAGATATAAAGATGGACACATGCACATTAACCACCTCACCTCATGTGAACTTGGGACAGACATCAGGGGGGCATAGTGCTAAGTGAAATACTGAGTCCCTTCCAGCTATGAAGGCTACAGTGTAGCTGACCCGAAATTCTGACCTCTCAATTGAGGTCACAGTGATGAGTTTTCCCTTAGGGATCAATAGTGCAACAGCAAAAATCCACAAACACTCTCAACACCATTCAAACAAACCCTCCAGGAACCCGGACTGGCACCAGTGACATAAATAGACCACCCCCTTAGATAAAGTAGGCCTTTCATCTTGGTCCAGGTCCCACTTTCCAGGGGCTTGAGTTGAACCCTCCCTGGACCTGTGTGGAGGTCGCACACAGGCCACCCAATACTGGCTAGTACTGGATCAGATACGGCTGGATAAATGGAGGCCATTCA